>NC_044305.1:51448699-51749084 GCF_007474595.2 Lynx canadensis | reverse complement strand
ACTGGAGGGATTGTGGGTGGAGGGATGGGCTAAATGGGTAAAGTGGCATTAAGGAGGACATTTGTTGAGATGAGTACTGGGTGTTATACATAGGGGATGAATCACTGGAATCTACTCCGGAAATCATTATAGCACTATATGCTAACTACCTTGGATGTAAATAAAAATAAAAATAATAATAATAACAAAATAAAAGATATTATAATACCTTCTTCAAAATTTAAAAAAGAGAGAGAGACATATAAACCAGTTGCAAAGAATGGGTGTTAATATTCTGAATCAAACAATCAAATTCTAAAAGGACTACTTTGGCCAACGTGAACATTAATTGGATATGCAATGATATTAATAATTCTGTTTTTTGTATCATAATAGTATTTGTCTACTTTAAAAAAAAGTATTTTACAAATACATTCAGAAATATTATAAATTAAATGATATGCTCCCTGGGATTTATTTCAAAATAATGTAGGAGAATTAAGGATATGGTAAATGTGAGTAAAAGTGAAATAAGACTAGCCATGCATTGTCAATTGTTGAGGATTGATGATGTATATCCAGGAGGGGTTAACCATATATTTGAGAGAGAAAGAGAAAGACAGAGATAAAAGGATGTGGCCATCTCCTAGGCCATGCTACAACAGTGGAACAGAGGCCCCCAATAAACAAAACCATAAACCATAACTTTTGGGCCCTCACTTAAAAGACTTAAATGCAATCAGAATGTCATCAAACAGTACACAAAATAGGAGAGAGATGAAGGGGACACAACATGAACATGAGCATTTTCAGAAGTATAGTGGACTGAGGAAAATCATATTTTTAATTTCATCAGACCAAAATTTTATGTTCATAATCAAGACATAATGTTTTTAAAAGGGAGTATTATTATTGTTATTATTGCACGTACAGAGAGTTGATAAAGGATATCAGTATTAAAACATATGGCTGGGGCGCCTGGGTGGCGCAGTCGGTTAAGCGTCCGACTTCAGCCAGGTCACGATCTCGCGGTCCGTGAGTTCGAGCCCGGCGTCAGGCTCTGGGCTGATGGCTCGGAGCCTGGAGCCTGTTTCCGATTCTGTGTCTCCCTCTCTCTCTGCCCCTCCTCCGTTCATGCTCTGTCTCTCTCTGTCCCAAAAATAAATAAAAAACGTTGAAAAAAAAATAAAATAAAACCTATGGCTAACATCACATTTAATGGTTAAAGACTGAATGCTGCTTCCCTTAGGTCAGATCAAGGCAAGAATGTACACTGGGAACACTCCTTGTGGGATGGGGAAGCACCAACAAACAACCCATTAGTTCCACATAAGGTGCTGTCTCTCACCATCTCTGTTCCTCCATCTTGGCCCTGAGAGAGGCCGTTTCTCTTGCTTCCCACATCAGCAAGGGTTCAAAGCCCCCTTGGACAAAAGCTCCCCTGGGGACCTCCTCACAGCCTTGAGAGCCAAAAAATGCCTGCTTCGGGAGGCCGCATCCTTGGCTCCATCAGCTCCGGAGAGAACTCACAGGGCACCCTGCTGGACGGCATCTGCCTAAGAATCCTCTTGAAAACAGCTATCTGACAGGCATCTGAGGCTTTCCATAAAGAGTAAGGTAACTCACCAGGCGCCTGGGTGGCTCAGTCAGTTAAGGGACCAACTTTGGCTCAGGTCATGATCTCACGGTTTATGAATTCAGACCTGCCTCAGGCTCTGTGCTGACAGCTCAGAGCCTGGAGCCTGCTTCCAATTCTGTCTCCCTCTCTCTGCTCCTCCCCTGCTTGTGCTCTGTCTCTGTCTCTCAAAAATAAATAAACGTTAAAAAAAAATTTTTTTTAAGAGTAAGGTAACTGGCCTTTTGGGGGTACCTGACCCTCAATACAGTACTCCCATCATCCTAACAGCATTTTAAGGTATGGAAAACGAGGGTCTCAGGGGTGATTTGCCCAATTCTCATAGCTACTAAAACATAGCAGTGGCAGGATTCAAACCTACCAGGGTTTGTGATACCCAATACCAGGGTTTGTCCCCCCCGCCCACCGGAACGTGCAGAAACCTCCCCCACCCCGGGTTAGGCCACGGAGTCGTGCGGAGCTGGCAGATGGCGGGGCAGGGTGCGCGCAGGGACCCGCCTCCCGGAGGAGAAGCGGAAGCGGAAGCGCCATCAGACGGTAGCCATGGAGACGCGGGGGGTGGCGGGTAGCCACGGAGAAGCGCGACCTTTAACCTGCAGCCGAGGGTACGTCAGAGGCGACAGCAGACGGAAGTGCGGAGTCGGCGGCGGCTGGGCTGTGGGGTTGCGGGGCAGCGGGGCTGCGTGGCCACTGCAGGCCGGCTGCCATGGAGGTAACGCTGCTCGGGCGACCGGACTGGGACCGGGGCCCACCATCTCCCCGCGGGGCCTTCCCGAGCCGCGGTTTGAGACACGGGGATGGGCGCCGTGTGAGTTCTTGGCAACCTTCCCTTTGCGCCCCGCAGCCCTGCGCTGCTCCGGTCTCTGCCCCTACTGCCCCAAACTCAGTCCCTAGATTACCTGGCTCCTTAGAGCCAGATTGTATATGATTTGCCACAGCGACAGACCCCACCTTCCCTAACTCACATAGGAGTTTCCTACACTTGATTCCACGGAGAGGCTTTACCTGTAAAGGTTCCAGCGTTCTGAGATTAGGAGAAGAGTTCTTGATACGTGGGTTTGATTTTGTTTTGCAGGATCCTGTTCAAGATGGGGTGGCTTCACCAGCCACCTCTGGGACCGGGAAATCTAAGGTGAAGAGAATACAGTACTTGACTAGCCAATTCACTGAAGAGTGGAAGGGTGATGAATGGAAAACTTTGGCATGGGTAGGAGGGTGGCCTATTTAAAAGAAACCCTTCCCCAAGGGCTCTCGATTCTAATTGACACAGTAACCAATCTGTTATCTTTTTTTTTTTTTTTTTTTAAGTTTCATGGTGTGAAAGGAATGGACCTTGTTTACTTCCTGCTCCTGGTTAGCACCGCTGAGAGATTCTGCAATTTTTCAAACATTAATCTATGAGGATTTATATAGTGTAGTGGAAAGAGCAGTGACATTAAGTAGGAGTCAACGGACTCAATTCTGTAGGTTACTCCTACAGTATGAAAAAAAGGTTGAATTAGGTAATTTTTATGGTCTGGTACAACGTTTAACATTCCATGATTCTAAAAAGATAGTGGTTTATTGCTTGCATACTAAGTTTTCAGTACTTCCCTGAACAGTTACTTCATCATTTAAGCTTCATGGTAACCATGAGACAAGTACTTTTGTTATCCCAATTTTACAGATGAGAAAACTGAGCCCAGAGGTTAAGTAATTTCCCTGATTTCTTAAAAAGACTAAATGCACCCTGATTTGTCTTGTTGCTATATTTATGCTTACATATTTTCAGGTAGCCAAAGACATTTCAGCCTTGAATAATTTTACAGCTCCAAGGAACGTTAAGTAGAATTAGTCCCAGTCCCCTAATTTTACAATTAAATCAAAACCCAGAAAGTATCTTAACCTAAACAAGAATTTATGTAAGAGGATATGTGCTGTTTTTTATATTTCATAGCAGTCCCTTAACTGGTATTTATTGAGTTGAAGTTGCAGTTGCTACTTTTAAAAAATATGGTTTGGTTGACATGAAGATTTATTCAGTAAGATGTTTTTAAGAAGATATTATATTTCTTTTTTTGTGGTCTGAAAGGAACATGAGTTATAACAAATTAGTAATATCATTACATCTTTCAGCTGGAAACCTTGCCCAAGGAAGATCTTATCAAGTTTGCCAAGAAGCAGATGATGCTAATACAGAAAGCTAAAGCCCGATGTGCAGGTATTGAGTTGAAAATACTCATCTTTACCACAATCTCATTGAATCATGATTTAAAATACTAGGTTTTTAGTTGTATATTGGCTTATTTTGTTTACCAGTGAATCCAGTAAAATCTTACTCAGTGTGAAATCTATTATTATTTAACATTCTAACCATTTACCTGTGATTTTTTTTTTACCATCACACATCTCTAAACGGCAGTTATTTTTGAACTATTAAAATAATTTAAATAATAAAATAATAAAAGTCAAGGAAGAGGATCTTAAAGAAAAATTTGGTTAAAATTAAGCATTTTTTTGGATTTGGATTGTATATTGATCTAGATAAATCATTTTTTTCTAGGGTAGTCAGTTGAAATGTCAGAGATAGAAGATTGTGAGCCCAAAGAAGTAAAAAGAGGCCTCAAGTAAAGTAATAAAATATTTCCATTCCTGGAATGTTGAAATATATTTGTTGAAGTTGATTGATTGCCTGTTCAACTTTATATTCCTAAAGAATGTAGATATTAGTATTCTTTTCAATATGTGCTGTGAGGTCATGAATTTCCAATGACTTAACAAATGTTAATTGCTACAAGCCAAGATTTATTTTCTACTAGAAAAGGTCGCATTGTGTTTAGGGAGATTGGGCCAGTTTGTGATAAAGAGAGTAATAAATATATTTGGAAACGTGTTCTAGGCTCCAGACCTGGACATGAGTTGATGAAATAGGTTAGTATTTATGCTTAGTATGAGGTTAATTATTGCTTTAAGATTATACAGTAAGAAGTTATTTACAGCTAAAATACTATAATGTCTCAGATTTGCATCAAAAATATCAAGATAGGTAAGAAAAAAGGAAAAATACAGGTCAGGATGAAACAAGAGTCCATGTAATTATTGCTAAATTAAGGTGATGGGTGTATTAATCATACTGTCCTTTCTGCTTTTCTTACTTGTCTGGAATTTTCCATAAGAAAAAAGGAAAATAAAAGGTAATATGGGGTGAAATGAGTACTTTCTCAAAATATCTGCTGCTTTATTCTAATTTATAGTGTCTTTTTTTTTTTCTTAAAGAATGTACTTACCACTTTAGACAATAATTATTCTCTTCATTTCTGAACTGGAATTTTTTTAATAATTATTTAGAATTGGAGAAAGAAATTGAGGAATTCAAAACAAAACCTGTTGCTGGAGGAACTGGTGATATTATTAAGGTAATGCAAAAGTTGCAAATATTGCTTTAATTTTTATTTATTTACTTAGAGGAAATGTGTAATAACAAATCAAATTTCCTTTAAAGCTGTCAGTGTGCCAGAGTCCTGTCTGGCTTTTGCCTCTGTTTTTCCACTTCCTCTCTGCCCTTGGTTAAGTTTTTTACCTCTCTTTCTGTGTGAAATGAGTGGTACTCTCTTCTCTTTTCCATCACACACACTCTGTAATTAAGGCGCTGCCTTAATCTCAGCCCTGCTCTTCCCTCTCCCCCTCAGAAAACCCGTGCTCAGGAATTTGATGGTGATTTTTAGGCCAATGGATGCATAAAATCTATGAATAGATAATATATACCTGGATGTGATTACTGACCCACATCTCACAGTTGAATCTCTAGCTGTTTGGGGAAAGATTTAAATATTCACCCATTTCTCTTGTCTTTTCTTTGTGTTTAGCATGGCCAAATCCCTTTTAGTGGACAACCAGTGGCAGCACTGTTTTTCAGACCTTTTAACTTTAGAGAGACTTCAGTTTTCCTGTTTCCTCTATCCTGTACATGTGTCAGCCACATGTGTCAGTGATCTATAGTTCCTTCAGGATAATGCTGCAGTTTATCAGTACACTTTCTCTTCCCTAACCCGGCTCTCTCTTCTCTTTTTGTTTTATATGCTCTTGCCAGATCACAGGGTATTGTTTTTATCTTGTTTATCTGTTGAAGAACCTGAATTGCTTATTCTTACTTACAGGCCCCTAATGCTAACTAAATGTACCCTCCCCACCCATTTGGTCTAATCTTTAGAGTTTCCTTTGTTTCTCAAAGCTTTGTAATGTTTTTTTCCATGCTTTTCTAAATTTTCTAAATTTCTAGTAGTCATCTTATTTCTAGTAGTTATCTTCTAGCACATTGGGATACATCTAAAGTTTTATTCAAAGCTGATGTATTTGACTTTCATTTTTAGAAGAGGAATAATCATATTTTCCATGTCAAAATTTGAAGGTATATGAAGTTATATGCTGCTTCCAAATGCAAGGGGGAGGTGAAATTGCATGTTAAGATAATGAAATTTCTAGTACATGTCACTCTTGTTATTATCTCTTTGCTGGAATCAAGTCTGTATTTCCTAAGAAATAACTGTGCATCTGTGCCTCTAATCTTCAAGATTTTTTATATCTGTTTTCAGTTAATGACCTGTATATATCCCCTAAAAATCAGTGAGTGTTTTTAGGATTGCCCTGATATTTACCAATCAGAAGTTTATATTGCAATATTCTATGTAATGTGAAAAAGCTAATTTTAAAACTAAAATTGTTTTAACCAAAGTAATCTGTGCACATAATTTACAAATAATGCTAATAACTAAATAACTTATTAAAACACTAATAACTTCTAGAAATTATTTCTGTATTTCTAAATAATACAGTTACACTGCTATTCCTTGATTTATCCATTTTAGACATTTAGCTATTAACTTGCTGTTAACAGCATATGAAAATTTTGCTATCTTTCCCAATAACTCCTACTTTCCATTGATCAGATAGATCAGATCATCTTTACTGTTTTTTCCTGGGCCCCCCCCCCCCACCCCCCTTCTAAAGCCTTCTGTCCTGCATTAATTTGTTCTGGTTGTTCTCTAGGTCTGCCACCCAGTTTTCCTGGAAATGGCCTTGTGCCATGATCCTGTGAATTTTTACACTGCTTTTCTATATTGGCCCCCCATTTGCTAAGTGACATGTTATTCACTTTGGTGGTTAACCTCATCTTCATAGAGTATGCCCTTCTGTAGCATCCTAAGAAGGGATGTATGGGAGGAAAATGTCATCCCATATTTTAAAATGGCTTTATTCTACCTATGTTTGAATAATAGCTATAACTTGATATAGAACTCTAAATTTTCTACATCTGTTGTTTGGTTTGTTTTTATTACTTTACGTAAGTTCAGAAGTAGACAGATATAGAGTGATAGTAGACTAATTTATTTAAGATTTTAACATTTTTATAGATTTTAAACATTTAGGTTTAACTTAATCTGGATTCATGATGAATTGGATTTGTGATTTTCCTGTTTGTAAAGTCTTTCGATATTTGTATCATGTTATGCAAATTTTGTAGAATAACGGAATCTGCTTCTTATTTTGTCTGAACAAGTTCATATGTAATTGGGATAATCTGTTCTTTGAAAATTTGATAGAATTCACCTGTGAAACTATTCCTTCTGTTACCTTAGGTGGACAGTTTTAAACAACTAGTTTAATTTTTAAATTGTTACAGTATTAGGCTTTTTAATTTTTTTTTCTTGAGTTAATAAAGCTATATTTTTATTCCTTTCATTTCAGTTTTTAATGTTATTGCCAAATAATTGTTCATAATATTCTCTTTAGCTGTTTAATCTCTGATTTATATGTAGATATGTTTCCTTTTTATTTTTATTGTTGTGACTTCTGTCTTCTCTTAATCAGTCTTGCTAGAAGTTTTACTTACTCTTGTTGATCTAGTTTCCATTTCATTTACTTTCTATCCTGTTAAATTTCTGCAGAGAACAAACCTGTCTCTGAGGAAGATGGGACAGGGGTGATTTCTTGCCTTTTATGCTCATCCTCTCTATTCATATTGTCAACCAATCCCCAGTTTTTGAATCCCACACATTATACTTCCCTCAACAATATCTAGGGCCTCCAATTTCTGGACATTTAATTTACTAGAGTATTTGCCAGCTTCTCGTGTGTTTCCCTGTGAAGACACTGTAAGTTTTACTTTTCTTCCTCTTTCTAATTCAGTTCCTCCTCCACTTTTCAGTTTTTCAAAAATATGGTGAAATTTCCCGTAGTCCTTATTTATTTTCTCCTTTTCTCTTTGTTCTTACATATAGACCTTTTTAAGTCTTTTATTCTTACTTCAGTATGGTTTGGAAATGGTGAAGAAAAAATTGCGCATGTGTTCAATCCATCATTTTTAACCTCTGGCAAACAAATCACCCTGCTCCAAAACAGGCATTGACTGAACGTCTGGATGCTCTTCTTCTGGAAAAAGCAGAGAGTGAGCAACAGTGTCTTTATCTGAAGAAAGAAAATATTAAAATGAAGCAAGAGGTTGAGGTAAGGCAACAATGTAATGTTTGGTTTTTTAATTTATTTACTATAGTCATGAATTTTAGAGCTAAAATCTTAACAAGCATGTGATTTGATGACTTTAATAATTTACAACAACAAATTAATATCTAAAAAAGAAAAACAACTGAAATCCCTCATCTACATAGAGATAGAACTAGCATTTAGTTTTTGCATTTCTTAATCCTCTTTATTGCTGTAATGTTACTCTTTAATGAGAATTATTAAAAATTACTTGTTTTGTGAAAAAGTACTTGTTTAAGTAAGTTGACTCTCACACATACTCTAAATGAATCATTGTTCAGTTCTGGAATAGTCAATTGCCTATTGGGTCTGGGCTAATTTTCCCCAAAAGTCCCCTATTGTTCAACTCAGGAGATAACTCATTAAAACTTTGTGACTCAATATAACTTCCGTAATTTATCCCTTTTTAAAAGGAAATTAAATCCAGAGATTTCTTAGATTTTAGTTATTACCCTGAATAACACATTTAGTACTGCAACGTGCAGTATGATACTTAAGGTAGTTGCAGCCTGAGCAGAATTCTTGGGAGTCTCAGTGTCATATTGCTCTATGTACATTTTTGCTCACTTCCTTTTCTCTCCAGTTAGCCTGTGGCTAATATTTTTCCTGAAGGCAGGCATTTCTTTTGTCTTAATTAGGTATTTTTGTGTGCTGATTTTTATAATAGGATTCTATTACTAAGATGGAAGATGTGCACAAGGAGTTTGAACAATCACAAGGAAACTATGTGCAAGAAATTGAAAATCTGAAAAATGAATTAATGGCAGTACATTCCAAACACAGTGAAGATAAAGCTAGCTTGCAAAAGGAACTGGAAGAAGCAACAAAAAAACAATTAGAACTTTCCGAACAACTTAAATTTCAGGGTAACTGTGAAGATAATGTTAAAAAACTACAAGAGATTCAGAACATCAAGCCAGTCTTTGAGGAACAAATTTTATATCTGCAAAAACAATTAAGCACTGCCACAAATGAAAAGGAGCAAGAAATTACGCATCTCCAAGAAGTCATTGAGGCTAATTCCCAGCGTTACCAAAAAGATATTAATAGTTTGCAAGAAGAGATTTTGCAGTTGAAAGTTGCACACCAAGAAGAGGTGAAAGATTTGATGTGCCAAATAGAAGCATCTGCAAAAGAACGGGAAGCAGAAGTGAGTAATTTAAACCAGCTAAAGGAGAATTTAGTCAGACAATGTGAAGCAAGTGTGAAGAACATTCAGGAGAAATATGAATGTGAATTAGAAAACTTAGAGAATGTGCCAGATGCAAACCACGAAAATCAGATGTGTCCTATGCTCTTACAAGAAGAAGCTTTTGTAGAACAAGTAGTAAACGAAAAAATCAAACACTTAGAAAACACCTTAAAAGAACTGGAGTCTCAACATAGTATCTTAAAAGATGAGGTAACTTACATGAATAATCTTAAATTAAAACTTGAACTTGATGCACAACATATAAAGGATGAGTTTTTTCATGAACGGGAAGACTTAGAGTTTAAAATTAATGAATTATTGCTAGCTAAAGAAGAACAGAGCTGTGTAATTGAAAAATTAAAATCTGAACTAGAAGATTCAAACAAACAATTTTGCTGTATTGTAGAACAACATAACAAAGAAGTACAGAGACTTAAGGAACAGCATCAAAAAGAAATATCAGAACTAACTGAGACATTTTTGTCAGGTTCAGAAAAAGAAAAATTAACACTAATGTTTGAAATACAAGGTCTTAAGGAGCAGTGTGAAAACCTACAGCAAGAAAAGCAAGAAGCAATTTTAAATTATGAGAGTCTGAGGGAGATTATGGAGATCTTACAAACAGAACTGGGGGAATCTGCTGGGAAAATAAGTCAAGAGTTTGAATCAATGAAGCAACAGCAAGCATCTGATGTTAACGAACTTCAGCAGAAACTCAGAACTGCCTTTAATGAAAAAGATGCTCTTCTTGAAACTGTGAATCGTCTCCAGAGAGAAAATGAAAAGTTGTCCCAACAAGAATTAGTGCCAGAACTTGAAAATACCATAAAAAGTCTTCAAGAAAAGAATGAAGTGTGTTTAGTTAGTCTCAGTCAAAGAGATACCATGTTACAAGAACTTGAAGCAAAGATAAGTTCCCTCACTGAGGAAAAAAATGATTTCATAAGTAAAATAAAAACTTCTCATGAAGAGATGAATAATCTCCATAAAAAATGTGAAAGGGAAGAAAGATTGATTGTAGAACTTAGGGGAAAAGTAGAGCAAACTAGCCACTGCAACAGTGAACTGGAACAAAAGGTAAATGAATTAAGAGGAGAACTAGAAGAAACTTTAAAAGAAAAGGATCAAAATAACCAAAAACTAGAAAAACTTATGGTTCAATTAAAAACTGTCTCTGAGGACCAGGAAGCACTATCATCTGAAGTTAAGTCTCTTTATGAGGAAAATAATAGATTAAGTTCAGAAAAGAACCAGTTGAATAGGGATTTGGAAGTTCTCCTGTCCCAAAAAGAAGATGTTATGCTTAAGGAACACATTTCTGAATTAGAAAAGAAACTTCAGGTAACAATTACAGAACGAGATAATTTAAGTACACTGTTTGAAAATGAGCAGGTTCAGAAGTTATTTGTCAAAACTCAGTTATATGGTTTTCTGAAGCAGATGGAGTCAAAAGTTTCAGAAGAAGATGAAGAGCAAGATGTTGTAAATATCCTACAAGCTGTAGGTGAATCCTTAGCTAAAATCAATGAGGAAAAACACAACTTGATATTTCAGTATGATGAAAGGGTAGCAGAGTTAGAAAAAAAGATTAAGTGCCTTCAAGAAGAGAATGCAGTTCAGCATGAAAAGCTTCAGTCTCTACTAAGAGACCATGAACAAGAGAAAGTTCTCTTAAGGAAAGAATTAGAAGAAACCCTGTCGCATAAAGAGGCCTTGCAGTCTGATCTTCTAGAAATGAAGAATGCTAATGAAAAAACAAGGCTTGAAAATCAGAATCTTTTAAGTCAAGTTGAAGAAACCTCTCAAAACTTACATAGCAAAAATAAAACCCAAAATGAAAAAGAACAGTCTTTTGTAAGGGAGCTTGAAAACCTGAGGCTATCGCAGGAACAAAAAGAAGCTGAATTGCAGGACGTGAGAGCAGAGTTGTTGTTATTAAAGGTACTATTATTTCAATTTTATTAATTTAAATAAATTCTTAGTTCTAGTACTAGACTAGAAAATACATACATTAAATTTTTACACTTTTAAGTCAGAAGTAAATTGTTTTCTGAAAAGTACATTAAACATTTTCATGTTACGTATTCTGTATCCATATTGGTCACTTTTTGGTTTTAGATCATTTTAGAATCTTGATCTGGCATAAGATTAAATGATTAAGGGGTTAAATGTCTTGGTCAAAATTGCATAACTAGTCAACACCAAAACTACAACATGAAAAAACTAGAATTTCATTCTGGTGTGATACACATTTTACCTTTCTTAAAGAGCACTATTGAGCAGAAAAGTGGGCTATTGTGGTGTTTAACTTTAGCCAAAATTTTAGATTTTTGTCCAAAATTTGTGAAAGTATGATAAACTATAATCATTTAATCTTTTCTTTATTGCATTATGTGTTTGGTATGTGTCAGGTTGTTCATCTTGGCCTTGGATACTACTGTTTTTTTACAGTAAATTCTATATGCATAAGGTCAGTATTACTTGGTCTATCAAGGTAAGAAAAAGACTGCTCATCAAATTGCTTTTTGTGTGAATTTTCTTTAATGAGGATTTTCTCATGCTTGATATGATGGCCAATTAGTTCATCATGGGAAATGAAGTGATTTTCTTTTTGTTTTTCCTATAAAATCTAGGATTCCTTAGAGAAATCACCTGTAGAAAATGATCAACCTTCTTTAGTAAAAGAGTTGGAAGAAAAAATAGGTAAGTATGGTTTTGTATATGTTGTCACAATGAATTACACAGATTCTTCTAGAGTTAGAATACATTGAGAAATGTAGCTGATTAATGAGTTGTTAAATCATGATAACTAGCTGTCTCTAATGCCCCCATTTTTGCTTCTCTGCCATCTGTTTGCCTTCCTTTCCAAAATTACCACTCTCTTGTTTAATTGTTTAATCTAAAGGACTGATGTGATTCCATTTATAAATGGTTCCATGATGGTTTGGGGATTTTTCATTTATTTAGCAAAGTTTATTTGAATGCCTAGCTAGATAGGCACTAGTAATAGCAAGTGATTAAAATACAGACCATGTCTTCAAAGAGCCAAGTGCCAGAGGGGCTGTTGTAGTTTGAAGTGTCGACAAGGTGTAATGCTGGAAGTACAGGAAGGCATGATCGGCTGTCTGTCTTCAGGTAGGAAAAACATCACAGAATAGGCTATACTTTTGTGTTGAAGAATGAGAAATTTGACATGAGAAGAAAGGTATTCTGGCAGGAGAGAACGGCAGGTGTGTGAATATCAACATACATAACATCAAGGAGCATACCAAGAAGTTCCTAGAGAGGCAGGAGTATGACCACAAAAGCACTAGAATGTATGCAAAGAAGTTGAGACTTTGTCCTATACACATCTTTGTCATAGTAACATTATGGAGTAGTTATTTTATTCCCATTTAAAAATAAGAGACAAATACTTAGAAGTGTTAAGTAATGTGCCCATAAATCTTCAATTTAGCGTCTAGTTAGTCTAGTGAGGGAGAGGTAGCAGCGGAAGCTGGAAGATTTTTAAATGAATGCTAGTTTTCTTATAGTGGATGACTGGGACAAGTGGGGTTAAAAATGAGATTAGGAACTCGGTTTGAGACAAATTTAACAACTCAGATGGTGATGTCAGGTAGACTACTAAATATGCAAATCTGGAGTTATGGGGAGAGAGGTAGATCCGAGGTAAAAAGTTGTAGTTAACAGAACAGTTAAAAGCCATGAGATGGAGATCACCAAGGAAGTGAATGTAGAAAAAATATGAAGACCAGAGACCGTTCTCTGTCATTTAAAAGTCTGAAAGATGGGAACAGCACAGGAGATTGGGAAGGAGCGGCCAGTGAGTTGGGAAAACCCAGAATATAAAATGTGTTGGAAATTAAGATCGATGAAGTGCAAGTAACAGAAGTGTTTAAAGAGGGAAAAAAGGGGCGCCTGGGTGGCTCAGTCGGTTAAGCGGCCGACTTTGGCTCAGGTCATGATCTCGCGGTCCGTGAGTTCGAGCCACGCGTCGGGCTCTGTGCTGACAGCTCAGAGCCTGGAGCCTGTTTCAGATTCTGTGTCTCCCTCTCTCTGACCCTCCCCCGTTCATGCTCTGTCTCTCTCTGTCTCAAAAATAAATAAACGTTAAAAAAAAAAGAGGGAAAAAATATTTAACCATGGCAAATGCTAGAATAGGTAAAGTAACATCAGTACAAAGAACTAACCATTGGATTAAGCAAACTAGAGGGCATTGGTAACTTGATAACCTTTTCCGTGATATGCTAAAGCCAGAGCCTGAATGAAATATGTTCAAAAAAAAAAAAAAAAAAGAAATTTGAGAGCATGTGTACACATGCTTACAAAGGGATTTGCTTATAAAAGAGATGAGATAGTATCCAGAGGGGAAGTGTGGTGGTTTGCCTTTTTTTGTTTGTGTGCTGTTTCAGCAATCCTTTTATGACCTTTCCCATCCTCTTTGGTGCTTCCACTGGGGCACCTGGGTGGCTTGAGTCAGTTGAGTGGCCAACTCTTGATTTCAGCTCAGGTCATGATCTCATGTGTTCATGAGTTCGAGCCCTGCATCGGGCTCCATGCTGACAGTACAGAGCCTGCTTAGGATTCTCTTTCTCTCCCTCTCTCTCTGCCCCTCCCCACTCTCTCTCTCTCTTTCAGAATAAATAAATAAACTTTAAAAAAAAAAGGAAAGAAAGAAAAAAAGAAAACTCCATTAGAGAGGGGGATTTGCTGCACAAGAAAGAGGGAGCTTTGCTGCACTGATTCTTGAGTACGTGAGAGGTGTAGGATGAAATGCAAAAGTGGAACAATTGGCCAGTGCTGCACAAACACACAGACAAAACAATCACCTGTAGCAGCAGAGAAAGGCAGAGTCTGTGAGCACAGGTGCATCTGGATTAATGAGCGAGGACAGAAATTCAGATAACTTAAGCAGAGATATCAAGAAATAAGATCTGGAACACAGGAGCTGAAATAGAGGAAATGGCTAAAGATGTTAAGGAAGAGATCAGGATTGGAGTGTGTCTACAGAGCAAAAGTATTTAACTGTATCTGATATTTCCCCATATGATCCTGATTTGCAATTTGCCACCTAAAATCCTACCATAGTTGAGTTTCTAGGAAATCTTCTAACATTAAAGGAGCACTAATAGCCTCTCCAATTCCTAGACACTTATGAAATGAGTAGGTTATTTTGACAGTTGGAAGGAAATGGACATTTTTACCATTGTTTCCCTTGCTTAGGTAATGACTAAACTTTCACTTAAAAAAATAGATACTAATATTTTTGCTACTTATTACTTTTAATTACAGATTACAGATTTTGCGTTCCAGATTAAAGGTCAATTTCTAAGGCTAAAACAAGTAAATAATTTGGATTTTTTCCTTTTGAGTTCATATATATAATCCTTTCATTTTGTGTTTTTAGGATATCTGGAAAAAGAATCCAAAGAGAAAGAGGAAAAAATAAATAAGATAAAACTAGTTGCTGTGAAGGCAAAAAAAGAACTAGATTCTAGCAAAAGAGAGGTAAGGTGACTTAAAAATACAAGATTCAATAATCTTGCATATTAGAAAATCTAGTTTTTCTGTCCATAAAAAACTTTTTAGGGGCGCCTGGCTGGCTCAGTCGGTAGAGCACATGACTCTTGATCTCAGCATCGTGAGTTCAAGCCCCACATTGGGTGTAGAGATTACTTAAAAATAAAATCTTTAAAAAACAAAACAAAATTTTTTATCATATATTTAAAATAGGCCCAGACTCTACGGGAAGAGCTTGAATCTGTTCGATCAGAAAAGGATCAGTTGTCTACTTCCATGAGAGATCTCATTCAAGGAGCAGAAAGCTATAAGGTAAAAATAGTTATTTTAATAGCAAGTTATATTTGTAACTTTTAAGTTAAGGAATGTACTAGAAATGTAAAACTTGTCCATAAGACAGTCACCTTGTATTTTTTAGTAAATTTGTTTCTATTTTTTTGTGTAATGTCATAGCATCCTAGTATCAAGATTTTAAGTGTCTGAGATTTAAAGTACCTTCAAGCTGTTGTTTTTTAAAACCAAAATTCTGTCTTGGGATTTCCTAATAAAATCAGTAACAAAAAAGATGACTATTATTACTGTTATTATTTTATATTCTGGCCAAGTGAATAAACTTGAAACTCAAACAACAGGTTTAAAAGGAAAGTAAAAGCATTATTTGGAGGTAATATGCTTATCAACCTAACAGAATATTATAAAAAAATTTAAAATTAAAATAAGAGAGTGCAACAAAATCCCTGAATGTAAGATAAATACCTTTACATTCTTGTATGTATTTATTCAGCAAATATTTATACAGTCAGAGTGAGTACTGAGTACTAGGGAGATGCAGTCCACCAAATAGACTAAATTCCTGCCCTCTAAGGACTTAAATTCTAATGGCAATAACAGAGAAGTAGACAAAAAAAATTTAAGAAACTTACAGTGTATAACAATAAAAGAGGATGGTATCAACAAGAGAGTGAGCCAAGTAGGATTGATTGAAAGAAGAAAATTCCATAGAAGCCAAAAAATAAAATTTCAGGAAGAACTTTAATGAGAAAACTTGGCACTTCATGAAGAAAACTGCAAAACATATATATAGCAACTATTATTATTTGATATACTTGTTTTCAGGTTGGTTTACATGTTCTGAAACAATTTCACTAAAGATTTATTTATCTATTTTGGTTAGGCAATCTTGACAATTATTTTAAGTTTCAAATGGGAAATAAGCTCACAAGAATAGTTAATACTTTTTAAAGTGAAAAAAGAAAAGCATCTTGCTCTAGCAGGTGTGAAATTTATTACAAAACCATAATAATGTGATACAATTCTGATATAAAAATAAGACATTAATTTAACAGAAGACAGAGACCTCTGCATAACAACAAACACTTCTAGGCCAGCCTCTTTTCTAAGCACTTTACATATCTTATCACACTTAATTCTAAAAAAAAATTTTTTTTAGTAAAAAAAAAACAAAAAAACAAGAAACATATAATTAACATTGCTGCTATCACACAGCAAGTAACAGAATAAAGCCAAGTTTGGATTCAGGAAGTCTGGTTCCAGATCTGTTCTATCACCAACTAAGCTAGATTGTATACTAGCCCAGTAAGATTTGAAAACATTGAAACCAACAAAGAAGGAATTAGGTAACTACTTCAGAATAATTTAGTTAGATTTTTACTTTACTCCCACACACCAAAATAAATTCTAGGTGGATTTAAAGAGTTTTGTGAAAAGTGAAAAGGATTTTTTAAAACCTGGTATAAAACAATCATTTTACTGCTGGATATGAGATATGTTTCTAAACTTAAAAGCAATTGAATTTACAAAGGAAAAGGTAGACTGAACTATATAAAATAAAAAATTAACATGAAAATATGACAAGGGATTAATATCCTTAATATATAAAGGTATTTGACACATCCATTTTTTTAAAACACTTATTTGAAATTTAAATATAGGCTCATTTGTCTTTTATGAGCCATTAGCAGCTTGCTTCTTTACATTTTAATCTAATTTATTAATTTTTATCAATGGGTAGACCAGGTATGCCAATTTCTTTTTTTAAACTATAGAGATGCCTGGGTGGTTTAGTCGGTGAAGCATCCAACTTTGTTTCAGGTCATGATCTCACGGTTCATGAGTTCGAGCCCCGCATTGGGCTCTGTGCTGACAGTTCAGAGCCTGGAGCCTGCTTCGGATTCTGTGTCTCCCTTTCTCTCTGCCCCTCCCCTACTCACACTCTGTTGCTCTCTCTCAAAAAATAAGCAAACATTAAAAAAAATTTTTTTAATATAGATTTCAGGGGCATTTGGGTGTCTCAGTCGGTTGAGTGTCCAACTTTCGATTTCAGCTCAGGTCATGATCCCAGTGTTGTGGGATCCCCTGTGTCAGGTTCCGTGCTGAGCGTGGGGCCTTTTTAAGATTCTTTCTTCCTCTGCCCCTCTCTCCTTACACATGTCCACTGTCTCTCTCAAAAACCAATAAAAATTAAATATATATATATATATAGATAGATTCCAAAAGACAAAAAAAAAAAAAAAAAAAAGAATATCAAAGAATGGTGAGCCAAGTACAAAAGGTACAACTGCATAATGAGAATGCTCACAGGAAAAGAAAGACATGCCTTTCAAGAAATGTTAAAAATTTAGGGCGCCTGGGTGGCTTAGTCAGTTAAGCATCTGACTCTGGATTTCAGCTCGGATCATGATGTTACAGTTCGTGGGTTCAAGCCCTACATCAGGCTCTTTGCTTAGAGCACAGAGCCTGCTTAGGATTCTCTCTCCCCCTTGTCTGCCCCTCCTCCAGTCTCACACATGTTCTCTCTCTCTCTCTCTCTAAATAAACTCTTAAAAATTTTTAAAGTTCCTTAGAGAAGGAAAATGATGTAGGTCAGACTCAGAAAACAATACTGAAGAAGAACAAAATGGGAGAATTAACCTGACTTCAAGACTTACTATAAAACTACAGCAATCAAGACAATGTGATATTGGTAGAAGAATAAATAGATCAGTAGGAGAGAATAGAGAGTCCAGAGATAGACCCATATAAATATAGTCAGCTGATCTTTGACAGTGGAGGAAAAGATAATCTTTTAAACGGTGCTAAAACAATTAGACATCCACCTGTAAAAAAAAAAAAAAAATTGAATCTAGATACAGACCTCATACCCTTCACAAAAATTATCTCAAAAGTGGATCATAAGCCTACATGTAAAACAAAAAACTGTGAAACTCCTAGAAAATAACTGGAGAAAACCTAGGTGAATTTGAGTGTAACAATGACTTTTTAGAACACCAAAGGTATGATCCATGAAAGAATTGATAAGCTATATGTATACACACACACACACACACACACACACACACACACATACATACACAGACACACACACACATATATGTTTAAATTATAAGTATTTGTTCTGCGAAAGATAATGTCAAGAGAATGAGAAGGCATAGACTGGGAGAAAATATTTGCAAAGGACGTACATCTGATAAAGGACTGTTATCCTAAAATATGCAAAGAACTACTAAAACTCAACAGTAAGAATACAAAAAGCCTGATTTAAAACTGGGCCAAAAAACTTACACCAAAGAAGATAAACAGATGGCAAATAAGCATATGAAAAGATATTCCACACCATATGTCATCAGGGAAGTGCAAATTAAAACCACTGCATGCCTATTAGAATGGCCAAAATGTGAAACACCAACACCAACAAATGCTGACAAAGACATGGAGCAATAGGAACTCTCATTCAGAAAATCTGGTAGGGGGTACAAAATAGTACAGCCATTTTAACAGAAGTTTGGCAATTTCTCACAAAACTAAACCTACTCTTTACCATATGATCTAGTAACTATTGGTGTTTATGCAACGGAGTTGAAAACATATCCACGCAAAAACCTGCATGTAGGTGTTATAAACAGCTTTGTTTATAATTGCCAAAATTTGGGAACAACCAAGGTGGCCTTCAGTAGGTAAATGGATAGATAAACTGGTACATCCAGACAATGGAATGTCATTCAGCACTGAAAAGAAATGAGCTATGAAGCCATGAAAAGGCATGAAGGAAACTTAAATGCATGCTACTACCAAGCAAAAGAAGCCAATCTTAAAAGTCTACATAATGTATGATTCCAACTACATGACATGTTGGAAAAGGGAAAAGACAGATAAAAACAAAAAAATCAGTGGTTGGGGAGGAAGGGATGAATAGATGGAACAGAGGATTTTTAGGTTGTGAAACTACTCTGTATGATACTGATTAATGGTGGATGTATGTCATTATAAATTTGTCCAAAGCTAGAGAATGTACAACACCAGAAGTGAACCCTAATGTAAACTATGGACTTTGGATGGTGATGTGTCAGTGTAAGGTCATCAATTGTAACAAATGTGCCATGTATTATTGATAATATAGAAGGCTCTGCATTTGGGGGTAGAGGAGTAATGGGAAATCTGTACCTTCCTCTCTGTTTTGGTGTGAACCTAAAACTGCTCTTAAAAAAATGAAGTCTAAACATTTTCAAAAGTAAAACATTTTCAAAAATACATTTTAGGGGCACCTGGGTGGCTCAGTTGATTATTCAAGCCCCACATCAGGCTCTGTGCTGGCAGTGTGGAGGCTGCTTGGGATTCCCTCTCTGTCCCTCTCTCCGCCCCTCACCAGCTTGCTCTCTCTCTCCCTCTCTCTCTCTCAAAGTAAATAAATAAACTTAAAAATACATTTTATAGTTGTAGAATTTTCTCAGTCTTTGAATAAGCTAGGGATTCCATTTGTGAGGAAACAACAGGATGTACAATTAAATCGGTCCTGCTGATATGTTTAAGAATCATGATCATTTTTTATAAAAATAGACATAACTGAGCTCCATTAGGTTCCTCAGGGAACATCAATATTAGGATGCTGAGGAATTTTGTAGACTTGTGAACCTGGCCAGTTTCTTTTTTCAGTGTTCATATCACTTAAAATAATCATTTTTATCAGTTTTTTAACGTTTATGTTAAGAGAAAGAGAGCAGGTGCACGCACACATGAACAGGAGGAGGAGAGAGAGCAAGAGAGAGAGAATCCCAGGCCAGCTCCATGCTCAGTGTGGAGCCTGATGCAGAGCTTGATCGTGACCTGAGCCAAAATAAAGAGTTGGATGCTTAACCAAGTTCCCCAGATGCCTTTAAGTTGTTGTTGTTGTTGTTGTTGTTGTTTTAAAGATCTGAACAGGGGCGCCTGGGTGGCTCAGTCAGTTGGACGCCTGACTTCAGCTCAGGTCATGATCTCACAGCTCATGAATTCAAGCCCCATGTTGGACTCTGTGCTGACAGCTCAGAGCCTGGAGCCTGCTTCAGATTCTGTGTGTGTCTCTCTCTCGCCTTCAAAAGTAAACATACATTAAAAATATCAAAAAAAAAAAAAAAAAGATCTGAACGTGCAACAATTCTGAAGCAGTGATAATTTGTAATTATTCATTTGCTTGGAGTCAATATAGGCATATGCATCGAGGAAATTAGACCATTGCACGCATGGCATTCATTTTTTGTTCCAGTGCTCCCCTTAGGAATAATATGTGATTATAGTCAGAATTTCCTGTGGCGAGCCATTATTTATTTAAGTCAGCTTTGTTATAGGAATCCCATTTTTGCAGCTCTTGACAACTATTAGAACCATAGCAAGTAAAAACGAAGATGAGATAGAGTTTAAGAAGATAAAGATCTCTGATCTATAGACTTAGAGGAATCTGCACGAAATACAAAAACAGCATGGAATCTTCTCTCTGTAGAAGACAAATGATTTCTCAACCCCATATTCATTTAAGCCAGGAAATAGCAGAACCCTCAGACACATAAACATGGACAAACATATATATATAAGCCAGATTTTTGGTTCCTACATCCTGTTTTTTGCCGATCATTAGATGGGTAGACCATAAAATTGAAACTCAGATCCCAACATTCAGCTACTAGTGTGGATAATAGTTGATTATGTATAAATCAGAATTAGAAACAAAATTACACTTAGCCAAGAATCGGATTTGGCAAGCAAGAGCCGGAAAGAGCCTATAATTGTCACACATGAAACCCCAGAGGAGCCTGGGAAGGACTCAAGAAGTCCTGGTCTGGATGAAGGTCACTTTTTAGGCTTTCCAAAGTAAACTTTCAAAGAAAACTCAGATTTTGTTAGTTATTCTGTACACAAATTCATTATGTGAAGAACAGTCGGTAGTTTTCCAAGAACCAAGGCAAAAGCAGGATTTATTAGAGGAGGGGGAAAAAAAAAAACAGTACACACAGTCTCAAAACAGTGAATCTCATTTACATACTTTGGAGGATAACCTAATTTGCCAGTATGTTGCAAAAAGGTCAGCCTGGGCATTTTGTTCTTGAGTAGGGACCAACCAAAAATATCAAAATTCCATTGGTTTTAGAGTTCAAAAAATGGTAAACATCTTGCCACAGAGAGTGAGACACTGATTGTATGAAATATCTTCCTATGTCCTTCCATTAGCACTTATACCTTATATTAGGCCAGGCCTGAAACATCTCCCTCATCACAATTCTTTAGGTGGAGTTAATAGGCCACCAGGTTAAGCTTTTTCTCCTCCCTCTTTAAATTTTGTTTATGTTACAGGAGTTTATTTTTATTGATGACTAGAATATATTTAACTTGCTGGTACTGTATAAATGTAAAATCCTTTTGCCCTTTAATAGTTCCATCCCATACTAAAGTCCTCTGAACTATGTTAATTTTATTATACAGTGCCAATTAGATGTTCTGTCAAATGTTGAACTTAGCTAAGCGTTTTAAACTTTCAGAATGGACTCAAATGTTATATCAAGATGGTTTGGTAATATAGTCTGATTGGTCAAATGTATAATTGTCTAAAGTTAAATCCTTTTGTTTTTTATTGAAGAATCTTTTATTAGAATATGATAAGCAGTCAGAGCAGTTGGATGTGGAAAAAGAACGTGCTAATAATTTTGAACATCACATAGAAGAACTTACAAGACAATTAAGGAATTCAACTTTTCAGGTAAAAAAATTTTGTGGAGGTATAATTGACATACAACATTGTATTAGTTTAGTTTCAGGTGTACATCATGATTTGCATATATTTTGAAGTCTGGTTACCACCTATCCATACGTAGTTACAGAATTTTTTTTCCTTGTAATTAGAACTTTTAGGATTTACTCTCTTAACAACTTTCAAATATTCAATACAGTGTTATTAACTATAGCACCATGCTGTACATTTCATGACTTATTTATTTTATAACTGGAAGTTTATAACCTTTGACTGCCTACACTTATTTCACCCACCCCCACCCTGTGCCTCTGGCAACCACATATTCTATGAGCTTAGTTGTTTCGTTTTTTTTTTTTTTTTAATTGCACATATATGAGAGATCATATGGTATTTATCTTTCTCTGATTTATTTCACTTAGCATGATGCCCTCAAGGTCCATCCATGTTGCCACAGATGGCAAGATTTCATACTTCTGTATGGCTGTATGGCCAAATAATATTCCATTTCATATATACACATACATACACATACATACACATACATACATACATATACCACATGTTTTTTATCCATTCATCCATCAGTGAACACTTAGGTTGTTTCCTTATCCTGTCCATTGTAAGTCATGCTGCAGTAAACGTGGTTGTGCATATATCTTTTTGAGTTAGTGTTTCTATTTTCTTCGAATAAATACCCAGAAGTGTAATTACTGGATCATATGGTAGTTCTGTTTTTAATTTTTTGAGAACTTCCATAAGGTTTTCCACAGTGGCTGCACCAATTTACATTCCCAACCCTTTTCTCCACATCCTTGCCAACACTTGCTGTTTCTGTTTTTCGGATGATAGCCATTCTAACAGATATAAGATGATATTTCATTGTGGTTTTGATTTGCATTTCTTTGATAATCAGTGATGTTGAACATCTTTTCATGTACCTGTTAGCCATTTGTATGTCTTTGGAAAAATGCCTGTATAGATATTCTGCCCATTTTTAAATCGAATTGTTTGGTTTTTTGCTTTTGAATTGTACAAGTTCTTTATTTAGGCTGTTAACCCATTATCAGATATAAGATTTGCAAATACTTTCTCCCATTCAGTAGGTTGCCTTTTCATTCTGTTGATGGTTTCCTTTGCTATAAAGAAGGTTTTGAATTTGATGCAGTCCCATTTGTTAATTTTTATTTTTGTTGCCTTTGCTTTTGGTATCAGGTTCAAAATATCATTGACAAGACCAGTGTCAAGGAGCATACTGCCATTGTCTAGGAGTCTTATGGTTTCAGGTCTTACATTCAAATCTTTAAACCATTTTAAGTTAATTTTTGTGTAAGATGAAGGTAGTGGTCCAGTTTCATTCATTTGCATGTGGACATCCAACTTGTCCAACACCATTTATTGGAAGAGACTGTACATTTCTTATTGTATATTCCTGGCTCCTTTGTCATAAGTGAATTGACCTTATTATCATAGGTTTATCTCTGGGCTCTTTGTTTCATTGACCTGCATGTCTGCTGTTATGCCAGTACCATACTGTTTTGAGTACTATAGTTTTGTAATATAGTATGAAATTGGGGAGCATGATAGCTCCAGTTTCATTCTTCTTTTTCAAGATTGCTTTGGCTATTTGGGCTCTTCTTAGGTTCTGTACAAATTTTGGGATTGTTCTAGTTCCCTGAAAAATGCCATTGAATTTTTCATAGGGATTGCATTGAATCTGTAGATTGCTTTGGTCAGGATAACAATATTTGGACTTTTGAAAAATATTAATTCTTCCAATCTATGAGCATAGAATATCTTCCCATTTATTTCTGTCATTTTCAATTTCTTCCATCAGTGTCTTAAAGTTTTAAGTCTTTCACCTCTTTGAATTTATTACTAGGTACTTTTTTTCTTTTTGATGCAGTTTTAAGTGGGATTGTTTATTCTTAATTCTTCTTTCTGATAGTTTGTCATTAGTGTATAGAAAACACAACAGATTTCTGTATATTGATCTTGTATTCTGCAGCTCTACTGAATTTGTTTATTCTAAAAGTTTTTTGGTGGAGTCTTTAGGGTTTTCTTTTTTTTTTTTTTTTTTTTTTTTTAAATTTTCAACGTTTATTTATTTTTGGGACAGAGAGAGACAGAGCATGAACGGGGGAGGGGCAGAGAGAGAGGGAGACACAGAATCGGAAACAGGCTCCAGGCTCTGAGCCATCAGCCCAGAGCCCGACGCGGGGCTCGAACTCACGGACCGCGAGATCGTGACCTGGCTGAAGTCGGACGCTTAACCGACTGCGCCACCCAGGCGCCCCTAGGGTTTTCTATACGTAGTATCCTGTCATCTGCAAATAGTGACAGGTTTACTTCTTCTTTTGTAATTCGGATGCCTTTTCTTTTTCTTGCTTATTGTTGTGACTAGGACTTCTAATACTATGTTAAATAAAAATGTCACAAGTAGGAATCTTGTCTTGTTCCTGATCTTAGAGGAAAAACTTTTCACTATTGAGTATGATGTAGTTGTGGGCTTGTCATATACGGCCTTTATTATGTTGAGGTACATTCCTTACACACCCATTTGGTTGAAAGGACTTTTCAGGTAATTTTAAATTGAGTAAAAGCAAACATGAAAATTGTAATAAATATGTTTAAATTTCAGTATTTTTGCATAAAAACTTTTAATTAAACTTAATATAAACTTAATTGCATTTTCTTTTTCCCCCTGTTGGGGGAAGACTATGACAAAACAGCTGGCAACTCTCCTGTCTTATCTACTGCTCTAATCTCAGCTCCCTGGGGTATTTTTGGTTTTGTTTCTTTTTTGCTTTTCCTCTGCCAGTGCTTGTGGTCTCTTGTAATGTTTGCCAAATTTATTTTAACAATAGTGTTTTAAACTTCTTCTCGATTTTACATTATGTGGAATTGTTTTTGAAATCTTCAGTTTTCAAATTGTGCCATAATCTCATAATGTATTATTTTATTCTTCCTGTCTTGTACATATTTTTCTGCATGTTTACGGTAGTGAACATTTGTCATTCTAGTGTGAAAAATTAAATTCTGATAATGAAGATCTCCTGGCTCGTATTGAGACACTACAGTCTAATGCAAAGTTATTAGAAGTACAGATATTAGAAGTCCAAAAAGCCAAAGCAGTGGCAGACAAAGAGTTGGAAGCCGAAAAACTTCAGAAAGAACAGAAGATAAAGGTACAAACAGTCCCATGGGATTAATTTGTTATATAGTGATATTTGTATTATATTACTTAAGTGAAGGAAAGACTATGAATACAACAGAGTTCATTAATTCCCTAATGTTTGTGAACTATGAACTTGAGAATCCCAAGATATAATTTTGGGGTGCACATTTTTTAAATATTAAAAGGTTTTCAAGCTTTTTTTTGTATTTTAGTATGTCAAATTCATTTTATCGACCCTTACAAATACCTTTTTTTAATGCTAGTTGGCTTGGGGGGATGAGGTGGCAATATTTTTATTTTTAATTTCAGGAGCATGCCAGTTCTGTAAATGAACTTGAAGAACTTCAGCTTCAACTTCAGAAGGAAAAGAAACAGCTTCAGAAAACTATGCAAGAATTAGAGCTGGTTAGAAAGGTAAAATAAAATACTAAATTCAAAACTAAGATCAATATTCACAGTGTTAAACTATTCTAATAGTTTAGAAAGGAAATATGTCAAAAATAAGGTTTTTGAGGTACCAAAATAATCATGTGTAAATTGTCAGCCTCAAAAAATTGCAAGTTTAACTTATTTCTCTCAGTCCTGTTTTTTCAGAAGAATCTAGGCTCAAAAATGATTAGATTTTGGTTTGATACTTCATTTTTTGTACAGGATTATTCTATGACACATGAAGATCTAATTAATGTCAAAAATGGGAATTTGTATTATACTTAAAACTTTGGCTGATTTTTCTCTACTTCTCCAAAGATGAGGCCAAAAAGAAAAGTACTGTAAGAGCTGCTTAAAATGTTAATATTTTAGGGGCACCTGAGTGGCTCAGTTGGTCAAGCGTCTGACTATTGATCGTGATCTCACGATTTAAGAGATTGAGCCGCACTGAGAGCATGGAGCCTGCTTAGGATTCTCTCTCTACCCCTCCCTCTCTGTCCCTCCCTGGCTCTCTCTCTCTCAAAATAAATAAATTAATTTTAAGAAATTTTTCAATGTTAATATTTTATAAATAAGAGCTCCATAGGTAGAACTATGAATTGTGGTTAATGAAAATTATGATGAAATTCAGTGAAACTGAGAAAGTTAGATTAAACTATTAGAAAATATTTTATTTTATAAAATTACAAATTAGAAAGTACCAATTTCTAGTTTGTTCATATGTGTTAACTTTCCATATTACAGAAAAGCATAATAGAATATGTTTATTCCTGTGGCATAATTTATAATTATGCAATTAACAGTTTTGCAAATCAACTGATCTACTATTATGTGGATCTTTTATTTCTGATATGTGCAGGATGCCCAGCAAACCACATTGATGAATATGGAAATAGCTGATTATGAACGTTTGATGAAAGAACTAAATCAAAAGTTAGCTAATAAAAACAGCAAGATAGAAGATTTGGAGCAAGAAATAAAAATTCAGAAGCAGAAACAAGAAACCCTGCAAGAAGAAATGGGTGAGTAAAACAAAATTCACTTTAACTTACAATAATTTCATCATAACAGAACACAGGGCAGAAACATTAGTTGTTCATTTCACCAGTCTTTGACTGCCAACCAGAGCTTTCACACAATGCTCACTATTCTTAAGGACCAGGAGGGTTGTAAAACCATGTTTTGTTTGGATGTGTACAGTCCGCGTTGGTGAATAATGCATTCACTTACTTAAACATTTCTTAAGTACCTGCTATGTGAGTGATACAAAGGTAAGAAATGGTCTTATCCACGATTTGCTGGTTGTCAGCAGAGTAGGAACATCAAATAGCAATTAAACCTTCTTTTTAAGGTGATTACATTCCATTCTTTCCATAAAATGATTTCTCATGTATGCACCTAAAGCTCTAAATATCCCCAGGCACTCCTTCAGCCACATCTCATAAGTTGGTATGTTATACTTTTTATTCCACTCAAGATTTTTTAAATTTCCTTTGGATTTCTTTTTTGACCTATGGGTTATTTACAAGTGTGTTATTTAATTTGTTTGAAGGAATTTCAAATATCTTTCTGTTAATGATTTCTTACTGAATTCTGTTGTAGTTAAAAAACATATTCTGCATGATTTCAGTCCTTTTAAGTTTATTCAGTTTTGTATTAGGGTTCAGAATAAGATTTCTTTTGGTGAATGCTCCTTAGGCACTTGAAAACAATGTGTTCAACTGTATTAGTTGTTGGATAGAGTGTTCTAACTAATGTCAATTAAGTCAAGTTAGGTGACTGTTTAAGTTTTCTGTATTTTTAATGATTTTCTGATTACTGCTTTATCAAGTATGGAGAGAGGGATGTTGAATTTCCTGAACATAACTGTGGATTTCTTTCTCTTTTCATTTCTGTTAGTTTTGGCTTCATATATTTAGAAACTCTGGAATTAGCTACATTTACATTTAGAATCATTACTTGTTCTTGGTAATTTAATTCCTCTATTATTATGAAATGTGTCTTATTACTAGTAATATTTATTTTTCTAAAGTCCACTTTGATATTAATGTAACCACTCCAGCTTTCTTTTGTTTATTGTTTACATAGCATGTCTTTTCCTATCCTTTGGCTTGCGACCTAAGTCTATAAAATATTCCTTTTAGATAGCATATAGTTGAGTCTTCCTTTTCTCTCCAAGCTGAGAGTCTCTGCTATTTAATTGGAATATATAAGTCATTTATTTTTAACATAAATATTTATGTGATTAGATTTAAATCTATCTTGCTGATTATTTTCTATTGTTCTTGTAATTCATTTCCTTTCTCCTCTTTTATCTGCCTTCTTTTGAATTAATTTATATGATGCTATTTTATCTCTTTTATTAGCTATACCATTGTACATGGCAAAAAAACATTGCCATGTACATTTGTGTGTATCACCTATGGTTACTTTCATGCTATAACAACACAGTTGAGTAGTTGTAACAGACACTGTATCACCTGCAACACTATAATATTTATTACCTCACCATGTAAAACATTTTCCAATCCCTGTTTTAAAGAAATAAAAAACTAGAAAAAAATTTTTTAACTATTTACCCACATATTTACCATCTCTGTTGCTCTTCATTTCATGTATATCCAGATTTCATCAAGTATGACTTTCCTTTTGCCTGAAGGACTTCCTTTAACATATCTTGTACTGTGGGCAGTAGGTATTGAATTCTGTCATGTCTTTCACCCCCAAAAAATTGCCTTCATTTTTTTCTTAACTGTAAAATTTTATTCTTTTTTTTTTTTTTTACATCCAAGTTAGTTACTATATAATACAACAATGATTTCAGGGTAGATTCCATAATGCCTGTTACCCATTTAGCCCATCCCCCCCCCCCACAACCCCTCAAGTAACCCTCTGTTTGTTCTCCATGTTTAAGAGTCTTATGTTTTCCCCCCCTCCCTGTTTTTATATTACTTTTCCTTCCCTTCCCTTGTGTTCATCTGGTATGTGTCTTAAAGTCCTCAGAGTGAAGTCATATGATATTTGTCTTTCTCTGACTAATTTTGCTTAGCATAATACCTTTAGTTCCATCCACATACTTGCAAATGGCAAGATTTCATTCTTTTTGATGGCTGAGTAATACTCCATTGTCTATATATACCACATCTTCTTTATCCATTCATCCATCTGTGGACGTTTGGGCTCTTTCCATACTTTGATTGTTGTTGCTAGTGCTGCTATAAACATTGGGGTGCATGTGTCCCTTCAAAACAGCACACCTGTATCCCTTGGATAAATACCTAGTAGTGCAATTGCTGGGTCATAGGGTAGTTCTGTTTTTACTTTTTTGAGGAAACTCCATACTGTTTCCAGAGTGGCTGCACCAGTTTGCATTCCCACCAGCAGTGCAATAGGGTTCCTCTTTCTCTACATCTTCGCCAACATCTGTTGTTGCCTGAGTTATTAATTATAGCCATTCTGACTGATGTGAGGTGGTATCTCATTGTGGTTTTGATTTGTATTTCCTGAAGATGAGTGATGTTGAGCATTTTTCATGTGTCAGTTGGCCATCTAGATGTCTTCCTTGGATAAGTGTCTATTCATGTCTGTTGCCCTTTTCTTCACTGGATTATTTGTTTTTTGGGTGTTGAGTTTGATAAGTTCTTTATAGATTTTGGATAATAACCCTTTATCTGATATGTCGTTTGCAAATATTTTCTCCCATTCCATCGGTTGCCTTTTAGTTTTACTGACTGTTGATTTCAAGTTTCATAGCATTGTGGTCTGAAATATGCACAGTATGATCTCGATCTTTTTGTACTTGTTGAGGGCTGATTTGTGTCCCGATATGTGGTCTGTTCTGGAGAACGATCCATGTGCACTAGAGAAGAATGTATATTCCGCTGCTTTAGGATGAAATCTTCTGCATATATCTGTTAAGTCCATCTGGTCCAGTGTTTCATTCAAAGACATTGTTTCCTTGTTGGTTTTTTGATTAGATGATCTGTCTATTGCTGGAAGTGGGGGTGTTGAAGTCCCCTACTATTACGGTATTGTTATCAATGAGTTTTTTATGTTTGTGACTAATTGATTTATATGCTTGGGTGTTTCCACAGTTGGTGCATAAATGTTTACAATTGTCAGGTCTTCTTGGTGGATAGACCCCTTAATTATGGTAAAATGCCCTTCTTCATCTCTTGTTGCAGTCTTTATTTTAAAGTCTAGATTGTCTGATATAAATATGGCTACTCTGGCTTTCTTTTATTGACCATTAGCATGATAGATGGTTCTCCATCCCCTCACTTTCAATCTGAAGGTGTCTTTAGATTAAAGTGGGTGTCTTGTAAACAGCATATAGATGGATCTTGTTTCTTTGTCCATTCTGTCACCCTATGTCTTTTGATTGGAGCATTTAATACATTAATTTACAGTGAGCAATGAAAGATATGAATTTATTACCATTATGTTACTTGTAGAGTTGGAGTTTCTGCTGGTGTTCTTTGGTTCTTTCTAGTCTTTGTTCCTTTTGGTCTTTATTTTATTTATTTATTTATTTACTTACTTACTTACTTATTTATTTAGTCTTTTCTCCCTCAGGGAACCCCCCTTAAAATTTCTTGCAGGACTGGTGTAGTGGTCATGAACTCCTTTAATTTTTGTTTGGGAAACTTTTAATCTGTCCTTCTATTTTGAATGACAGCCTTGCTGGATAAAGAGTTCTTGGCTGCATATTTTTTCTGATTCACCACATTGAATATATCCTGCCACTCCTTTCTGGCTTGCCAAGTTTCTGTGGACAAGTCTGCTGCAAATCTGATTTGTCTTCCCTTGTAGGTTAAGAACTTTTTTTCCTTTGCTACTTTCATGATTCTCTCCTTGCCTGAGTATTTTGTGAATTTGACTATGATAGGCCTTGTTGACAGTTGGGTTTTTTTTAATCTAATGGGAGTCCTCTGTGCTTCCTAGATTTTGATGTCTGTGTCTTCCCCCAGCTTAGGAAAGTTTTCTGCTATGATTTGCTCCCATAACCCTTCTACCTCTTTTTCTCTCTCTTCATCTTCTGGGACCCCTATGATTCTAACGTTGTTCCTTTTTAATGAGTCACTGATTTCTCTAATTCTTAAATTGTGCTCTTTTTCCTTAGTCTCCCTCTTTTTTTCTGCTTCATTATTCTCCATAAGTTTGTCCTCTATATCACTTATTCTCTGCTCTGTCTGATCCATCCTTGACGCCATGGCATCCATTCACGATTTCAGCTCAGTTACAACATTTTTTATTTCATCCTGACTGGCTTTTACTTCTTTTATCTCTGCAGAAAGGGATTCTAATCTATTTTGGACTCCAGCTAGTATTCTTATTTCATGATTCTAATTCTGATTCAGACATCTTGCTTGTATCTGTGTTAGTTAAGCCCCTTCCTGTCATTTCTTCCTCCTCTTTCTTTTGGGATGAATTCCTTCGTTTCGTCATTTTGAGGGGAGAATGCCTTCATTTTTGAAAGATAGTTCTGCTGGGTATAGAATTTTATGATGTGCCTTGTTATGTTTTCTTTCCCTGTTTATATCCTGCTTGTGGTTTTTTGCATTTCTTTGCTGTATTTAGATTTTCTAGTTTTTTTTTCAAGTTGATCATATTTTTGGCCATTGTTTACTTTATTCTTTCTTGTTTAAATCCTCCTTCTTTTTTCCCCTGAGACTCCAATTACACACATTTGACCACTTGATATATCACCATAGATTAGTGATAGTTTGTTCATTTTTTCTATTCTTTTTTCACTTTCTGAGCTTCTTTTTGGATACTTTCTATTATTAAATATAATATAGTTTCTATTCTAGTTGTTTCTATTAGTAAGTAATTTTTAAATTCTCTCATCTCCAGAGTCTAATATTTTATTACCATCCAGTGATATTTTCTTGAGGTATTATATTTTTCATCTCCAGAAATTCCATTTGTGTTTTTTTTTGTTCCTGTTTTCCATTTATCTCTTCATTATATTTTCCTTCCAGTCTTTAAGCATATTCTGTGATTTATTGTTCTAAATCTATTGATTGAATTTTTTTCTCCTGTTATCAGTAATTCCCTGCTTCTTTGGATGGGAAATAATTTTTTAATTGGATGTGAATTTTACATGTTGAGTGCTAGATTTTTTGTATTCACTTACAGAGTTAAACTTTGGCAGGCATTTATAGATCAGTTTTATTCTTTTGTGGCTTGTTTTTCCTTCTTTTTTATTTTTTAGGACAAGTGTAGAGAGCACTTTCATACAGATTTAGTTCAGCCTCTCTACTAAAATAGGGATCTTCTGATGTCTACTGAGTGCCTATGTATTAAACAAAGTCTCTTTACTCTGGCTGGTTGGAACAATTTATAGCCCTTTGTGAGCCCTGGGAATTGTTCCAATTATAGTTCCCTATTCACTGTTCTTTCCAAAGCTATTGTTCTTTGAATCTCAACAAGACCACTGCTCTGTTTGGGAGTCCCTTTCTGTACCACAGTCTAGAAATTGCCTACTTACCGAAAGCTGGGACTGTAATAGGGCTCACCTTGTTTACCTTCTCTCAGGGATCACAGCTCTATCTATAGTGCTTATTGTCTAATGTCAGAAAGCAGGATTTTTTTTCATATATTTTGTTCAGTTTTCTAATTGATTACGGTGGAAAGTAAGTCTAAGACTTGTTACTCCCACATGACAAGAAGCAGAAGTCCCATAAAATGACTTGAGGTGGCTGCAAAGATACTACCGTACAATATTTCACATATATAAATGATGAGGAATTGAGATAAAAGCAAATGTTGAGATATAGGACTATACAGTAAAGTCAGACATAAGATCAAGACATAAAGTGTATGTTCTGTGTGCTTTTGGTATCACTTTGGTCTCCATAAATTGGCTTGGAGTTTCCCAGAAGCCATACAAAGACAGAAACATTCTCAGGTACAGGGTTTATAATAGCCACAATATTAAAACAAATGTGATAATTGCCAGAAACATAGCTTTTCCTGGTACTAAGATGTGTGAGAGAACTTTTTTTAAGACATTTTTATAAAAGCGGGTGCCTGGGTGGCTCAATTGGTTAAGCATCCAACCTCGGCTCAGGTCATGACCTCACGGTTTGTGTGTTCAAGCCCTGCATTGGGCTTTGTACTGACAGCTCAGAGCCTGAAGCCTGCTTTGGATTCTGTGTCTCCTCTCTCTGCCCCTCCCCCACTTGTGCTCTGTCTCTCTGTCCATGAAAAATAAATGAAAAAAAAAATTTTCTTTAAAGACATTTTTATGAAAGAAACACTGTGTTATGTGGCCCCAGACCATAACTTGAATGGTCCTAAACGTAACTTGAATATCACACAGTATTGGAGAGCTTTTTGGAAATCCCAGGCACAGATGTAAAGAATCAGAATCTTAAAGTGTGGGGCATTAAAATCTGTGTTTTCCAGGCGTACCTGGGTGGCTTAGTTGGTTGAGCGTCTGACTTTACCTCAGGTCATGGTCTCATGATTGTGGGTTCAAACCCCCCGTTGGGGCCTGTGCTGATAGCTCAGAGCCTGCTTCTGATTCTGTATCTTTCTCTCTCTCTTCCCCTCCCCTATTTGCCCTCTGTCTCTCAAAAATAAAAATAAATGTAAAAAAAAAGGTTTTTTTAATAAAATCAGTGTTTTCAATAGTCTTATATGTGATTTTGAAGCTAATGCTACCTTAGGAATGTCAAACATCCAGAAATAGCAAAAATTAAAACCACCAAATCAATAAATAATATTTAGTAAGAATCTCGTGTGCATATAAGAACATTTCACAAAATGGGAGTTTTCAAATTCAGAGACTGATAGCCCAGGGGTATTACCTTACAGGATAGGCTTGTAAAGTGAAAATAAGTAAATTTAACCTTTACAATGATTGGTTATTACAATGGGGGTTCCCAGATGACAAGTTCACTTGTTTTGCACAATAAGCTAAATAAGTTTCAGTTATATGACTTAAATGGTTTTGTTTGCTCGGGGAATTTTCAAACCCAGTATCCATTTTATATTTACTTTTAACAGAAACCACGGATAATCCAGATAATCCAGGTTTGTATTTTCAATGGCATCCCCACAATAAATAAAGTAACAAATCTCCCATGAATGTTTCATAATGGGTACTTCATTCAACCTGTAGCAAAATCATAGCTGAATAAACGTGATTCCATGAATAAACAAAGGAATGAAGCCACATATGCAGAGTTCTGATATCTGCCTGCATCCAGGGGGGAAAAAATAACATATTCAGATAATCGAAACGACTGCAGAGTTTCCAGACAATTCACTATGCATGTATCTCTTCTTATGTACATACCATATTTTCCAACTGTGTTCTTGGTGCATTGAATGGTAGAACTCTAGATTATATTCCTTCAATAAAACATTTGGGGTTCTTTTGTTGTTGTTTTTTTTCAATATATGAAATTTATTGTCAAATTGGTTTCCATACAACACCCAGTGCTCATCCCAAAAGGTGCCCTCCTCAATACCCATCACCACCCTCCCCTCTCTCCCACCCCCCCATCAACCCTCAGTTTCTTCTCAGTTTTTAAGAGTCTCTTATGCTTTGGCTGTCTCCCACTCTAACCTCTTTTTTTTTTTTTTCCTTCCCCTCCACCATAGGTTTCTGATAGGTTTCTCAGAATCCACATAAGAGTGAAAACATATGGTATCTGTCTTTCTCTGTATGGCTTATTTCACTTAGCATAACACTCTCCAGTTCCATCCACGTTGCTACAAAGGGACATATTTCATTCTTTCTCATTGCCACCTAGTACTCCATTGTGTATATAAACCACTATTTCTTTATTCATTCATCAGTTGATGGACATTTAGGCTCTTTCCATAATTTGGCTATTGTTGAGAGTGCTGCTATGAACATTGGGGTACAAGTGCCCCTATGCATCAGTACTCCTGTATCCCTTGGGTAAATTCCTAGCAGTGCTATTGCTGGGTCATAGGGTAGGTCTATTTTTAATTTTTTGAGGAACCTCCACACTGTTTTCCAGAGTGGCTGCACCAATTTGCATTCCCACCAACAGTGCAAGAGGGTTTCCCTTTCTCTACATCCTCTCCAGCATCTATAGTCTCCTGATTTGTTCATTTTGGCCATTCTGACTGGCGTGAGGTGATATCTGAGTGTGGTTTTGATTTGTATTTCCCTGATGAGGAGCAACGTTGAGCATCTTTTCATGTGCCTGTTGGCCATCTGGATGTCTTCTTTAGAGAAGTGTCTATTCATGTTTTCTGCCCATTTCTTCACTGGATTATTTGTTTTTCGGGTGTGGAGTTTGGTGAGCTCTTTATAGATTTTGGATACTAGCCCTTTGTCTGATATGTCATTTGCAAATATCTTTTCCCATTCCGTTGGTTGCCTTTTAGTTTTGTTGGTTGTTTCCTTTGCTGTGCAGAAGCTTTTTATCTTCATAAGGTCCCAGTAGTTCATTTTTGCTTTTAATTCCCTTGCCTTTAGAGATGTGTCAAGTAAGAGATTGCTACGGCTGAGGTCAGAGAGGTCTTTTCCTGCTTTCTCCTCTAGGGTTTTGATGGTTTCCTGTCTCACATTCAGGTCCTTTATCCATTTTGAGTTTATTTTTGTGAATGATGTGAGAAATGGTCTAGTTTCAATCTTCTGCATGTTGCTGTCCAGTTCTCCCAGCACCATTTGTTAAAGAGACTTTTTTCCATTGGATGTTCTTTCCTGCTTTGTCAAAGATTAGTTGGCCATACGTTTGTGGGTCTAGTTCTGGGGTTTCTATTCTATTCCATTGGTCTATGTGTCTGTTTTTGTGCCAATACCATGCTGTCTTGATGATGACAGCTTTGTAGTAGAGGCTAAAGTCTGGGATTGTGATGCCTCCTGCTTCGGTCTTCTTCTTCAAAATTACTTTGGCTATTCAGGGCCTTTTGTGGTACCATATGAATTTTAGGATTGCTTGTTCTAGTTTCGAGAAGAATGCTGGTGCAATTTTGATTGGGATTGCATTGAATGTGTAGATAGCTTTGGGTAGTATTGACATTTTGACAATATTTATTCTTCCAATCCATGAGCACGGAATGTTTTTCCATTTCTTTATATCTTCTTCAATTTCCTTCATAAGCCTTCTATAGTTTTCAGCATACAGATCTTTTACATCTTTGGTTACATTTATCCCTAGGTATTTTATGCTTCTTGGTACAATTGTAAATGGGATCAGTTTATTTGTCTTTCTGTTGCTTCATTATTAGTGTATAAGAATGCAGCTGATTTCTGTACATTGATTTTGTATCCTGCAACTTTGCTGAATTCATGTATCAGTTCTAGCAGACTTCTGGTGGAGTCTATCAGATTTTCCATGTATAATATCATGTCATCTGCAAAAAGTGAAAGCTTGACTTCATCTTTGCCAATTTTGATGCCTTTGATTTCCTTTTGTTGTCTGATTGCTGATGCTAGAACTTCCAACACTATGTTAAACAACAGCGGTGAGAGTGGACATTCCTGTTGTGTTCCTGATCTCAGGGAAAAAGCTCTCAGTTTTTCCCCATTGAGGATGATGTTAGCTGTGGGCTTTTCATAAATGGCTTTTATGATGGCTTTTATGATGTTTTTTATGATGTTTAAGTATGTTCCTTCTATCTCGACTTTCTGAAGGGTTTTTATTAAGAAAGGATGCTGAATTTTGTCAACTGCCTTTCTGCATCGATTGACAGGATCATATGGTTCTTATCTTTTCTTTTATTAATGTGATGTGTCACGTTGATTGATTTGCGAATGTTGAACCAGCCCTGCATCCCAGGAATGAATCCCACTTGATCATGGTGCATAATTCTTTTTATATGCTGTTGAATTCTAGTTGCTAGTATCTTACTGAGAATTTTTGCATCCATATTCATCAGGGATATTGGCCTGTAGTTCTCTTTTTTTTTACTGGGTCTCTGGTTTAGGAATCAAAGTAATACTGGCTTCATAGAATGAGTCTGGAAGTTTTCCTTCCCTTTCTATTTTTTGGAATAGCTTAAGAGGATAGGTATTATCTCTGCTTTAAATGTCTGGTAGAACTCCCCTGGAAAGCCAACTGGTCCTGGACTCTTATTTGTTGGGAGATTTTTGATGACTGATTCAATTTCTTCACTGGCTATGGGTCTGTTCAAGCTTTCTATTTCCTCCTGATTGAGTTTTGGAAGTGTGTGGGTGTTTAGGAATTTGTCCATTTCTTCCAGGTTGTCCAGTTTGTTGGCATATAATTTTTCATAGTATTCCCTGATAATTGTTTGTATCTCTGAGGGACTGGTTGTAATAATTCCATTTTTATTCATGATTTTATCTATTTGGGTCATCTCCCTTTTCTTTTTGAGAAGTCTGGCTAGAGGTTTATCAATTTTGTTTATTTTTTCAAAAAACCAACTCTTGGTTTCGTTGATCTGCTCTACAGGTTTTTTAGATTCTATATTGTTTATTTCTGCTCTGATCTTTATTATTTCTCTTCTTCTGCTGGGTTTAGGCTGTCTTTGCTGTTCTGCTTCTATTTCCTTTAGGTGTGCTGTTAGATTTTGTACTTGGGATTTTTCTTGTTTCTTGAGATAGGCCTGGATTGCAATGTATTTTCCTCTCAGGACTGCCTTCGCTGCATCCCAAAGCGTTTGGATTGTTGTATTTTCATTTTCATGTGTTTCCATATATTTTTAAATTTCTTCTCTAATTGCCTGGTTGACCCACTCATTCTTTAGTAGGGTGTTCCTTAACCTCCATGCTTTTGGAGGTTTTCCAGACTTTTTCCTGGGGTTGATTTCAAGCTTCATAGCATTGTGGTCTGAAAGTGTGCATGGTATGATCTCAATTCTTGTATACTTATGAAGGGCTGTTTTGTGACCCAGTATGTGATCTATCTTGGAGAATGTTCCATGTGCACTCGAGAAGAAAGTATATTCTGTTGCTTTGGGATGCAGAGTTCTAAATATATCTGTCAAGTCCATCTGATCCAATTATCATTCAGGGCCCTCGTTTCTTTATTGACCGTGTGTCTAGATGATCTTTCCATTTCTGTAAGTGGAGTGTTAAAGTCCCCTGCAGTTACCACATTGTTATCAATAAGGTTGCTTATGTTTATGAGTAATTGTTTTATTTTTTGGGGGGCTCCCATATTCGGTGCACAGACATTTATAATTGTTAGCTCTTCCTGATGGATAGACCCTGTAATTATTATATAATGCTCTTCTTCATCTGTTGTGACAGCCTTTAATTTAAAGTCTAGTTTGTCTGATATAAGTATGGCTACTCCAGCTTTCTTTTGACTTCCAGTAGCGTGATAAATAGTTCTCCATCCCCTCACTCTCAATCTGAAGGTGTCCTCAGGTCTAAAATGAGTCTTTTGTAGACAGCAAATAGATGGGTCTTGTTTTTTTATCCATTCTGATACCCTATGTCTTTTGGTTGGCACATTTAGTCCATTTATATTCAGTGTTATTATAGAAAGATATGGGTTTAGTGTCATTGTGATGTCCGTGTGTTTTATGCTTGTAGTGATGTCTCTGGTACCTTGTCTCACAGGATCCCCCTTAGGATCTCTTGTAGGGCTGGTTTAGTGGTGATGAATTCCTGCAGTTTTTGTTTGTTTGGGAAGACCTTTATCTCTCCTTCTATTCTAAATGACAGATTTGCTGCATAAAGGATTCTTGGCTGCATATTTTTTCTGTTCTTCACATTGAAGATCTCCTGCCATTCCTTTCTGGCCTGCCAAGTTTCAGAAGAGAGATCCGTCCCAAGTCTTATCGGTTTCCCTTTATATGTTAGGGCACATTTTTCCCTCGCTGCTTTCAGAATTTTCTCTTTATCCTTGTATTTTGCCAGTTTCACTATGATATGTCGTGCAGAAGATCGATACAAGTTACGTCTGAAGGGAGTTCTCTGTGCCTCTTGGATTTCAATGTCTTTTTCCTTTCCCAGATCAGGGAAGTTCTCAGTTATTATTTTTTTTTTTCTTTTTTTTTTTTTTTCAATGTTTATTTATTTTTGGGACAGAGAGAGACAGAACATGAACGGGGGAGGGGCAGAGAGAGAGGGAGACACAGAATCGGAAACAGGCTCCAGGCTCCGAGCCATCAGCCCGGAGCCTGACGCGGGGCTTGAACTCACGGACCGCGAGATCGTGACCTGGCTGAAGTCGGACGCTTAACCGACTGCGCCACCCAGGCGCCCCTCAGGTATTATTTTTTCAAGTACACCTTCAGCACCTTTCCCTCTCTCTTCCTCCTCTGGAATACCAGTTATGTGTAGATTATTTCTCTTTAGTGCATCACTTAGTTCTCTAATTTTCCCCTCATACATCTGGATTTTTTTATCTCTCTTTTTCTCAGCTTCCTCTTTTTCCATAATTTTATCTTCTAGTTCACCTATTCTCTCCTCTGCCTCTTCAATCCGAGCCGTGGTCGTTTCCATTTTATTTCGCAGCTCGTTTATAGCATTTTTTAGCTCCTCCTGACTATTCTTTAGTCCCTTGATCTCTGTAGCAATAGATTTTCTGCTGTCCTCTATACTATTTTCAAGCTCAGCGATTAATTTCATGACTGTTATTCTAAATTCACTTTCTGTTATATTGTTTAAATTCTTTTTGATCAGTTCATTAGCTGTTGTTATTTCCTGGAGATTCTTTTGAGGGGAATTCTTCCATTTGGTCATTTTGGATAGTCCCTGGAGTGGTGAGGAACTGCAGGGCACTTCCCCTGTGCTGTCTTGAATAACTGGATTTGGTGGGCGGGGCTGCAGTCAGACCTAATGTCTGCCCCCTGCCCACCACTGGGGCCACAGTCAGACTGGTGTGTACCTTCTCTTCCCCTCTCCTAGGGGTGGGATTCACTGTGGGGTGGTGTGGCCCGTCTGGGCTACTTGCACACTGCCAGGCTTGTGGTGCTGGGGATCTGGTGTATTAGCTGGAGTGGTTTGGCAAGGTGTACAGGGGCGGGAGGGGCAGGCTCAGCTCGCTTATCCTTCGGTGATCTGCTTCAGTTGGGGCCCTGCGGCACCGGAGGGAGTCAGACCTGCTGCCGGACGGATGGATCCGCAGAAGCACAACGTTGGGTGTTTGCCAGGTGCAAGCAAGTTCCCTGGCAGGAACTGGTTCCCTTTGGGATTTTAGCTGGGGGATGGGAAGGGAGATGGCACTGGCAGCGCCTCTGTTCCCAGCCAAGCTGAGCTCTGTTGTCCGGGGCTCAGCAACTCTACCTCCTGTTGTCCTCCAGCCCTCTGGCTCTCCGATCAGATGCTAAGTCCCACTTGCTGTCTGAACACACTCTGTCTGGCCCCTCCGCTTTTGCAAGCCAGACTCAGTGCCTCTGCTTGGCCGACGGGTTCCCCTCCGCCCCGGCTCCCTCCTGCCAGTCCGTGTAGCGGGCTTCACCTCGCCGCCCTTCCTACCCTCTTCCGTGGGCCTCTCGTCTGCGCTTGGCTCCGGAGACTCCGTTCTGCCCGTCTTCTGGCGGTTTTCTGCGTTATTTAGGCAGGTGTAGGTGGAATCTAATTGACCAGCAGGACACGGTGAGCCCAGCATCCTCCTACGCCGCCATCTTCCTTCTACAAACATTTGGTTTTATGAATTAGTTATTACGTGTATGTTTGATCATCAACTAAACTGAAAGAGAAGATTGATTGATACCTTGGAAAAACTAAAAAAAAGATATTCATTCAATAAATAAGTATAGAAATAAGTGGTACAGGAAGTGAGTACTAGAGTTCAGAGGAGAGAGATTCTGTAGACTGAAACAATTGCAAGTTGGGCCTCAAGGTGAGTCCTGAAGGTAAGGTTTAGAGAGAAAAAGCAGACAGGGAAAGCGTATTCCTTTATGTAGCCATGGTACAAGCAAAAGTTAAAAGAAGTAACATAATTTTGGAAGTCTTGATCAGTTGGAGTGAAAGACTTGACCTGCCAGGGAGAAGTGAGGTATGATTAGGAAGACATTTTTGATCCAGTTCATGAAGTACCTGAAGAATGTATTGGGGCCCTTTTTAAAGACAGTGGGGGAAGATTGGTCTGCCAACATATTGGATTAAATGGAATGGTGTAGAATCTGCCAAAAGCCGCCAGGCTAATGGCAGGAAGGGCCTTGGAAGGCTGGGTAAGGAGATGTGGTAGAGTAGGAAAGAGATAAAACGTCCAGACAATGTTCTGGGGGCGGGGGGGGGGGGGGAGGTTGCTTAATAAATTAGCAACACACATCTTAATCTGAAACCCCTCCAACATTTATCCCCACTCTGTAACTGTATATCTCATATCTAAAGGAAATCTCCTTTCATGCCCTCGCACTCCCGCCATCATGCCCACGTTTGGGAATCCTTCCTAATCTTCAGTGTTTCCTATTCTATGAATTTTTTTTGTCCTGTGCAAACTTTATATAACCTTTGGCTCCTGTGGATCTCTGTAGCCTTTTGTATTTCTTTCATACATTTATATCTTGCTTTATGTTATCATGTGAAATGTTATCCCCCAATTTCATTTTTAGACGGTTTGAGCTCAGGAACTTACTGTATCTTATCATAATTCCTGAAGCACTTAACAAAGGTTTTATATGTAATTTGTGCTTTAGAAAATGCTTTTCAAAACTGAGCAAATAGTTGCCAGAAGTTAACTAAATTAGACTTATAAAAAGTCATAGTTAAGATATATTCTTAAAGTATATGTGTTCATATTTACATGTAGTACAACTACATAAAGTTAATCATTGATTATAATATACTTTAGTAGCACAATTACATAGTGCCCATGTAATTGGCTTAGACCAGGTGTCCAGCACACTGTTTCTTGAAGGACCAGCAAGTCAGTCTCCATGGCTTCACAGGCTACGTGGTCTCTATCATACACTCTTCGTCTCTTTCATAACAGGCTGTGGCCAGATTTGGCCTGCTGGTTGTAGTTGGGCACCTGTGATCTAGACAGTAAATCCACTTATTCCTATATGATTTTTTTTTACCTCTGTTAGCATAAAAGTTTTTTGTTTTTATCATGTTTTATTTGTTCCTTAGTGAACTGTCACTGACAGTCCCATTCCATAAAACAATTAGTACCACAAAAACAGACAACCAGGTATGTGCCTCTGCTGTGATAGAATTGGAAATACATGGCACCTCTTTTGAGGTACTTCTTAAAAGTAAAGCTTTTATCTTTTAGTTATACACTAAGTATATAACTTTATTTTAAGAGATGTATACTGAAATATTTACAGTTCAATGGATTTCTTGTGAAGAACCAAAAAAACAAAAAACAAAAACAATCACCCAAAAACCAGTGAGGGCATAAGGAATAGGTAAGGGTATAGGTTAGTGGCTGGCAAACTTTTTCTTTCAAGGGCCACACAGTAAATATTTTAGCCTTTACAGGTCATATCATATCTCTATCGCCATTAGTAAGTTTGTCATTGTTGTACTAAAGCAAATGTGAACAATATGTAAATAAATGAACTTGACTGTGTACTAATAAAACTCTTTACAAAACAGGCAGCAGCCAGATTTTAGCTTGCAGACCAGATTCCTGTTCTGGGTGAAATAAGATTGGCCATGTATTGGTAATTGTTAAAGCTGAGAGAGGGGTGCCAGGAGTTTATTACACTGTTGGCACTGCTGTCGTGTATATTTGAAATGTTCCATAATAAAAGGCTAAGACAAGTTTCTTTTAAATATGGGTTAATACAAAGAAAAGACTTGTCATTTCTTTATTTAAAGTCATTCATAAAAATTGTTCAACCTCTTCTGAAATTATTTCCTTTGCTAGCTTCACTACAGTCTTCAGTGCAACAATCTGAGGAAAAGAATACCAAAATCAAGCAGTTGCTTGTGAAAACCAAAAAAGAACTGGCAGATTCAAAGCAAGCAGTATGTTAATTTCCCATTTTCATATTTCAGTTTATCTATAAATCCCTTCTTTTCTAAATATAACCAGGATTCTTATTCTTTAGGAAACTGATCACTTAATACTTCAAGCATCTTTAAAGGGTGAGCTGGAGGCAAGCCAGCAGCAAGTAGAAGTCTATAAAGTAAGATTCTTTTTACTTCTGAGGATTTACAAAAGAAGTAAGGTACCATGTAGGGATTTTTCTAAATATCCTTATGTACATATATTTATATACCCACACACATTTCCACCCCCTCCCCCCAATATCCTTCCTCAACATTTTGAAAAAGTAGAAGCAGTAAGCCAGGTATGGCATATAACTGGAGTATCCCATTTAGCTTAAGCTAGATTCTCTTCATGTATTTGAAAATCCTTAATGCACTAAGAATAGTGCAACACAAAATCAACACAGCCCCAGAGCTGTATCTGAGCTTTCTAAATGATAGTGCAGTCACAAGAATCAGTTTATAAAATGGTTTCATATGTTTATATTGTATACATATGTATGTATATTTCCATTATTATATATATTTTTATAATTTATATAATATCTTGATATATTCAATTAAACATTGAACTATAACAAGTAGTCTGGAATTTATGATTTTTCATGATTGATTTTAAGGAAAACTGAATTTATTGGGGAAATGTTCTATTATATTGCCTTTACTCTTTTAATAATAATAGATATTTTAAATTCTATTTAGTTTTATACCTTATACATACTCATGATCCAAAACTCAAGTTTATTTAAAGGAACATCTTTAATTAGTGAAGATCCAATTTGCTAGAGCTTAATTGAAAGGTTTTGTCCCAGATTCAGCTGGCTGACATAACCTCTGAGAAACATAAAGTTCATGAACAGCTGAAGACCTCTGCAGACCAGCACCAGCGCACATTGAGTGCATACCAGCAAAAAGTGACAGCCCTTCAAGAAGAATGCCACGCTGCCAAGGTACATGCTTCACATGGACACAGACGACAGGTGTTGTTATCACCTAGCAAGCAGTTCACGGGAGGGCTGTGGTCTGGCCTTTTAGTGTTTGCTGTTATTTAAGAGCACTTACTAGAGGAAAACTCGGTGCAGCTCATCTGACTCTAACCCCAACCCCATCCCAATCCTGTCATGTGCATAACCTTTTTTTTTGTTGTTGTTAAAAGGGAAGACATAGGTACATGTTTCCATTTTAACCTTGTTTTGCAATTTCTGTATGTAAGAGTTACTTTCTTTAAATTTTATAATCTAAAAAACATATAGTTGCTTCTGAGGGCCAAATGATTATAAAATAACATTCTACTAGAATGGCTCTGAGGGCCTGCTTTCTTCAGCATACAAAACAAACTCAATACAGTAGCTTTGTGAGAGGTGCAGCTATCATCTAAGCAATTTTGGCAGAAGGGTGATGGGAGATCACCTTGGGAAAGTGAAAGACCTAGAATTTCACTTTTCCCTCTCTCCTTAGAAATCTGAAGTTCAAGTAGCTTAATTTCTTTGAATTAATTTTTCTTGTATTTATGAAAAGAGGGACTATCTTAAGTAAAAATCTTTCCAAGTTTCCAAAGGCAAAAATAGTGCCATTACAAAATTTATGGGTACTCAATGAATCTACCAGGGAGGAAAACATGTAGAAACATCTCCTGTCAAACAAAATTATATCATTCAAAGAATTAAAAAGTGTAAGGCCAACAGAAACACACTTTTTAGGGTAAGTTAATCAAAGGGATAAAGAGTGTCAGCCATTTTATTCATTTTCTAAAACAGGTTTTCATTGTAAGTCATTAATCTGAAAGAAAATAAGAGGATTATGTTACAATAGAAAACACAATAGAAAAATTATTCTCTCTCTTTTAAATGTCATAGGCAGAACAAGCTACTATAGCCTCTGAATTTGAGAACTACAAAGTCCGCGTTCACAATGTTCTAAAACAACAGAAAAATAAATCTGTGTCTCAGACTGAAACTGAGGGAGCTAAACAAGAAAGGTAAAGTCAAAATTGAAAGAAACATGCAGCTCTCCCTTCCTCCCCCTGAGATAGGTCATCCACCAAGTATGTTGAAAATCCGACTGATTTCATTTGACTGTGGAATTTTACATGCAACGAGAGCAGGGTGTCTTGGCTTCACTATCTCCAGGCAGCAGCAGGGAAATATCACTACCAAGGGCACTGTTACAAACTCAGAAACTGTGTAATATGGGCAGTGAAATGAGGAGATGGTCTTTGAGGTATAGACTAAATAGTGCCATCTTGTTGTAGTAGGATCTGGTCATAGTAGAAATACAGACATTGAAGTTACATTATGATTAGTTTTTCCCATTTTGAAAATTTAGAAATAGAAGGGAAAAAAATGCTTCCTTGATATACCCACCATTAATTAAGCTAAATAGGGGTGCCTGAGTGGCTAAGTCAGTTGGATGTCCAACTCTGGCTCAGGTCATGATCTCATGGTACGTGAGTTCAAGCCCTGTGTCAGGCTCTGTGCTGACAGCTCAGGACCTGGAGCCTGCTTCAGATTCTGGGTCTCTCTCTCTCTCTCTCTCTATCTCTCTCTCTCTCAAAAACAAACATTTAAAATTTAATTAAGCTAAATAGAAATTTCTTTAAAACATTTTACTTATTTCAAAAAGTTTTAAATTAAGTACTAAATTCTAGTCTGGAATTAAATTTTTCTTTTTAAATTTATGACCATGTCAATTATTTGTTTCTGTAGTATATTTTTTTTTTTTTTTTTTTTTTTTTTTTTTTTTTTTAAATTTTTTTTTTTTCAACGTTTATTTATTTTTGGGACAGAGAGAGAGAGACAGAGCATGAGCATCTTTAAAACTAGCATAAGATCACTTTTGTAAATTATTTGAAGGTATGCTAGGAATATTAAACAAGGTATTCTACAGCAAATGTGTTTTATAAGTAGAGATTCAGTGTTGAAAACAATTTTACATCTGCTTCTTACTATTCTAGGACTAAATATTCTGCAATGTTTGTATGTTTACACTTTTGCTACTTTTTATTTAAGTATCTATTAAATATGGGAACTATAGACTGAAAAATGAGATATTTTCTCTGTCAACCCATTTTCAAATTTCAAAGCAGAAATTGAATATTGACACATTTAATATGAAAATGTCAGCATCTGCAAGAGCCTTTTTTGAAAATTTTGGTGCTGTTCTTTTTTTTTTTTTTTTAGTGTTTATTCTGAGAGAGTGTGAGTGGGGGAGGGGCAGAGAGAGAGGGAGAGAGAGAATCTCAAGCAGGCTCTGCACTGTCAGCGCAGAGCCCGACATGGGGCTTGATCTCATGAACCATGAGATCATGACGTGAGCCGAAATCAAGTCGGACTCTTAACCAACTGAGCACCCAGGCACCTCTAGAGCCTTTTTTGATCATTCTGGAATTTTGGATTCAAATTATTTTAATGTAAATGTTTTACATTTCTTCTATTTTCTTATGCATTAAATGCTTTTTTTTTTTTTAAGGAAATTAAGCTTAGACCTGATTTTTTTTTAACTAAAAGCATAGCACTATAACAAAATGGGCTATTTTAATACCATTCAATGCTCTCTTCTCCATTTGAATATGAAATTTATAAATTCACAGCCTTTTTTGTAAATCTGCATTTGCCTAAGACACAAAATCTGACTCTAATGAATTCTATAACTGAGTTCTTCCAATTATACTTCGCTTAAAATAGTCCATAATAATAACTAGAATATGACATTAAAAGATGAAATGATTAAAGTAAAATTTATTTGAAACCAGGTTTACGTCTTTCAAAATTTTTTGTAAAACTGTTTCTGTTTTAGAGAACACCTGGAAATGCTGATTGATCAACTAAAAATCAAATTACAGGACACCCAAAATAACTTACAGATCAATGTATCCGAACTTCAGATGTTACAGTCTGAACATGACACTCTGCTAGAAAGACATAACAAGATGCTGCAGGAAACTGTATCCAAAGAGGCAGAACTCCGGGAAAAGTAAGGTTGCTAGCAGCACTAACAGTGTTTATACTGGGCAGCAAAATATTTCCTTGCTAGAACTCCTAAAGTGTTGCTCCTTGGGATAAATTGAAAATAAGAAACAGATATTCCTAAAGGCTTGGTAACTTTGTTTTCCTATCTTAAAGCCCTCCTTTTTTATTGTTTTTATGCTTCACTTTTTTAAAAAACAATTAACTTTATCTGTTCATCCAATATTCTGTCTCTCCTATGGCCTTCATGACCAGAATGTTTCTTTTAAAAAAACCCACTTTCCAACTCAAGTTTCAAATTCTAAGCATTTTTCTTTCTCTGGAGAAGAAAACATTCAGACAGCTGCTGGCTGAAAAGGAATATACAACTTACCTTTGCAACTGTCTTCAACTTGTTATATTATTACTGTTAATCAGTACTTTCAGTAGACCTTAGGGGTACTGGCAGGAGGAGTAGATTATTGTGAACAAGGAACTTTGGATTCCTAATGAAGAAGTTGGGTGGTAATATTTGTTGTATCTTAGACTAAGGAAAAGAGTTCTTCATTGAGCATCATTCATCAAGGATGTTGGAATACTTTACATGTCTCAGGTATGCTTTTAATACCTACCTAATCTATGGTAATCTCAAAAACTTCATTTTATTGGCTTTCTAATCTTTTAGCAGTGTAATTTATATAAGTTAAACATGTAAATCAAAAGTTTCCAGGAAGATCTACCGATTTTCTAGCTCCTTATCATCGGAGTTTACCATGAGATTAGCTTAAGTATAGTGATGCTTGCTTGCTCTTTACATTAGAAATTTCCCACACTTATTCTTTACTCTAGAAAAGTTATTGCAAAATATATTGCTAACACAAATAAAAGTGCAAATGATGCCTTTAAATTTCAATAAATATTTTTTCAGTACCTACTATGTGTCAGGCACTCTTAGTCCTAGAAACTTCACAGCATTTGAGATATCTTTAGAGGTCTTAACCCCCTTCTTCACACATATTAAGAGTAATATTGTTACTATCTGTGTCCCAGTATGAAGAAATAGCCTTTTCTTTATAAATCCTCTTCTTTTTTAAACATCTTAATATTCATACTTTCTCTATATGAGATTGTAAAAACATCTCAAGAGGAATAACTGGGCTGAGAAGCTAATACCTACTACATTGCCCAGAGGGTACAGCTACTATAAACACATCAATAACAGCTGAGATGGATGGTAAACTTCCATCAGCACAATTGTTCCAGGTCCAGGTTGGGATTCAAGCTTCTAGCTTTTAACTAGGTAAAGTCAGAAGTGTCACTGATACCACCTGCAAACTACCAACCTGACCCTAGCTCTAAAATGTAGCTATTATCTTCCTTAGAAAATTGTTGTGACTGCCGATGATTCTTCCTTTACTTTCGTGGCAGATATTATTTAAACAAAGGCTTACGAAAAAAGCAGGCTTGAGGGGTAACATATACACTAGCATTTTCTGAATTCATTGATCAGTATAAATTTGGCAATTAAGAAACCTTTTCTGAAGCATATATTTTTATTGTATGTCACCCTTTAGCCACTAAATTTTGTTTTAAAAGTATATGGTGTGCATATGTGTAACACATAGGAAATAGCTCTTGGAAAGCTACATGTTGAACCATTAACAATGTCTGTGCCTGAAGTTGGGATTTTACACTGTGGGGGTGGAATTGAATAAAAGAAGGCTCTCACTTCTTTCTGTAATTGGTTCCATATTGTTTGAATTTTTATGAGAGTACTTGTGGCTCCCTTGCATTAAAAGAAAACTTTTTTTTTTTTTTTTTACCAAATCCAAACATAAAACATCAAGAGTGAACCATTAAACATAGTGGTTCCCAAATTATAGTTGCATGGCTAATATCAGGCTGACAACATAAAAATTGCATGCAAAACTGCTAAAAGTAGGCAATTTCTAGGACCACCTCCAGACATTCTGATTCAGTGGCTCTAGGATGAGAACTAGATGTCTATGTTTTTAACAAGGGACCCAATGATTCTACTGTGCAGCAAGATCTTAAAACAGCTGTAATAAACCAAGTCTGTGTGTTTCAGAGTTTTGCATTACTTGGCTCAGAATGGCTCAGAAAACTTTCCATAAGGCTTTCCCTAAGGCTTTATTTATGAATCAAAAGAAAGTATTCATTTTTGTGTTTCCAAGGTAATACAGAAAAGGTACAGTAATCCTATTACCACATAAGATAACTTGAAAGGGGGACAATTTAAAATATAATTATATTATGCTCTAAATTTAACCCTATTTTCTGATAAATGATGAAGGAAGTTCCTCATCTGAACCATTGTAACATGGTTACTCAAATGAGGTTCCTCATGAACTATAGAACACAGAAATGATTTGAACTAGATGACTGCCAAAGTCCACAGATGGTTAGCACAGCTAGTACCATTATAGATGCTTTTACAAGTTAATCCATACATTTAGTAAATATCTCAGGGCTAATGATCTAATAGAACCCAGTTGAGAAAAGCTGAGTCAGCATGACAAGTTGAAAGATCTCCTATGAAGTAAGTTCCTCTCACCCTTCAGGTTGTGTTCAATACAGTCCGAGAACATGATGCTAAAGTCTGAACATGCACAGACTGTGAGTCAACTGACGTCCCAAAATGAGGTCCTTCGCAGCAGCTTCCGTGATCAAGTGCGCCATTTGCAGGAAGAGCACAGAAAGACAATGGAAACTTTACAGCAGCAACTCTCCAAAGTGGAAGCTCAGCTTTTCCAGCTTAAGAGTGAACCGACCACAAGAAGTATGTGTGTATGCATGAAAACATTGGTTGTTCATGTTCTCATGTATTTATGTCACTTAAATACATTCTCCACAAGTTCATAAGAAAATAGAAAATGTATCAGGTGAAAGCCAGTGCCAATGAATTTTGGATTAGCTTACTGAGAAGATATTTGAACCATTTGAACCCTTGTTGATTATACTTATAGCCACCTCCTCACCTCTTACAGTACTGACTTTCACGTGTTTGTACCCTCTGTGTAACACTATTTCCTGTTCTCTCACTCAGACATAACCTGCAGTCTCATGACATGTATCCAAATTCCAGTATTCACTGAATCTGGTGTTCTCCACTGTTGATCACCAAATGTATCTGTTTTGTGATTAGGATTATGAGAGTTAGCAGCTTACTAACAGCAACTGGGCAACATTGAACTTGTAGGATCAATTGGCCAATATAGTTTCTTCCCTTTAAAATTTCTGCTTAATTAGATGGGTGCCTTGGTGGCTCAGTTGATTAAGTGTCCGACTCTTGATTTCGGCTCAGTCATGATCTCATGGTTCATGAGATTGAGCATGGAGCCTGCTTAGAATTCTCTCTCCCTCCCTCTGTCTCTGCCCCTCCCCTGCTCATGTGCATATTCTCTCTCTCTCTCTCTCTCTCTCTCTCTCTCTCTCTCTCTCAAAATAAATAAACCTTAAAAGAAAGAAAGAAATGAGGTAACTTCATGGAATGGAAAATAAATGAAATTGGAATTTAACAGATCTGGGTTAGAATTCTTACCCCTAACCCTACTATGATACCTTGGACAAAGTCATTTAATTTCTCTGACCTTTGGGTTTCTTGGGATTAATAAAGTAATGTGTTTGAAAGTGCCTCACAGATCTTACAGATCTATGCAAGTGTTCATTATCAGCAAACAGGAAAGCCTGGCCTGAGGAGTGTAATAGATCCCTGCCCTGGATCCTAGGCCTTTCTTTGGCTAAACACTGAAGATATGAAGAGGCAGTGGTAGGAACCAGCAGAGGTAAAGGTGTAAGGCAGTAATAAACAAGAATATCTGTCCAGCAAATTTCAGCAAGAGTGTTGTGTCAGAAAGCATGCAGCTATCTGAAATAACTAATCCTCAAAAACAGAGTCTAGTTTTAGAATTTCTGCCAGTATTTTGCAACAGTATAGCTCTATTACAGTATTTAATAGTATATCTTATCTAGGTGGTAGCAATTAATTTATAGCTTCTGTTGAAATTATTTAAGTGATTAAAAGTTCAATAACTTCTATTTTAATAAATTTTTAGTACTGACAGAAATTCTTTTTTTTAAATTTTTTTTAACATTTATTTATTTTTGAGACAGAGAGAGACAGAGCATGAGCAGGGAAGGGTCAGAGAGAGAGGGAGACACAGAATCCAAAACAGGCTCCAGGCTCTGAGCTGTCAGCCCAGAGCCCGATGCGGGGCTGGAACTCACGGACCACGAGATCATGACCTGAGCCGAAGTCAAACGCCCAACTGACTGAGCCACCCAGGAGCCGCTAGCTTAGAAATTCTTTATGCACCTATTGTCTTCTAGTTCTTCAAATTCCCTATCATACCATTTGACATCCCTATGATCATTTTAATCTCATCGTGTATCTCAGTGAATGCTGAATCCATGGTTTCGAACAATCTCACACTTTTAAAAAAAAAATTTAATAGGCCCAGCTTCTTCCCACCAACCTTTGAAGAACCTTCGAGAAAGGAGAAGCACAGACCTTCCCCTACCAGACATGTACACCATAACCCGGGAGGAGGGAGAAGGAATGGAGACAACTGACACAGAGTCTGTATCTTCCTCTGGCACTCACACACAGTCTTTAGAGCAACTGCTTAATTCTCCTGAAACTAAACTTGGTAGGTCTCTCTCTTTGGGTATGTTATTCTTATTTAGCTCTGTTGTCTTGTCTAATAAATCCTAACCCTTAAGTTATACTTGTTTTTTTTAACTACTCAAGGAAAATTTCTTTCAGTGTTCCACCCCAAATGGAAGACTCTTCTACAGAATGAAGCAATTGTTTGTTTGTTTTTAATGCTAGTTCTGCTCTAAGCTTGAGCCAGAAATAGATGGTTGTAAGCTATGTAGTATTAGAAAGTAGGATGAACTATTCTCTCACCCTTCTGAGAAACTGACAGCTTTCATTTATTCCTCTGGGTGACTTAGTAGTGCTAAACGTATTTAAATATGGTAAAGTTTTGGTACATGTTAGTCTTACCTGTCATGAACATTAATGTTCATAATTCAGAGAGACTCTATCCTCTAACTGAAGTTTCAGGATCTAGAGTAAGGACTGTTTGTGTCCATGGTCACTGCAGTTAGTCCTCCAGGCAAGGTTAGTAGTAATGGCATGGAGGCATCATGAGAGACTGGCAGCAGACTCAAGAATCAGATCTGCCAAAATTCCTTGTCAACTTCGAGCCTGTTCCTTCTCTATAAAATTTGAATAATGATACCTACCCACTTCATATAAAATTCTTACAAGCATCCATGATATAAACGATTGGTGAATGTTACTACTCCCCTTGTTTATAAGTAAAATGACATAAACTCTTGGGACATAGAGGAGTGTGAGTAGTGAAACTGATCGAACTGTCTACAAATTCTAGAACTGGGGTTCATAGAACGTGAATGCAGTTAGATTACATGCTTTACAACAGAGATTCTGCCTTATTAGTGTTCTATTCAACATGTAACAGAGATATGTTAAATAGAAGAATGACAGAGAGTGGACCTGAGTAATATTGCAAACTAAAATATCCATACTTAGATATATTTCTTACTTAGAATCTTCATCTATAATCTCTGATTTTGAGAATTAATTACTGGAACAACATCTTGCAGATCCTCCTCTATGGCATGCTGAATTTACCAAAGAAGAATTGGTTCAAAAGCTCAGTTCTACCACAAAAAGCGCTGATCACTTAAATGTCCTGCTTCGGGAAACAGAAGCAACCAATGCAATCCTTATGGAGCAAATTAAGGTAAGATCAAACACTGCCACCCAGAAAATACTCTTTGTACCAGATTGGTTTTCTTGACTGCACCCCCTACTCTCACAGATGAGACACATCCATCACATCTTGATTGTTTATGACACTACATTCCTGAAACTGAGAAATACTACTTGCTTTGGTATGTGTTATATATAGGAAGACTACTTTAATTCCTGCTTTTTCTAAGAAACCATAATAGATTTAGAAATAGATTAGAGTAGGTTCACAAGTCATTGTTCCACATGTGCTTATGTAAAACTCAAATAGGTATGGGCCCTTAAGTTCTAAAGATAAACTGTAGACACTTCTCATTCATATCATTCAGCTGATATTTATGGCCCTAAACTACTTATCACAATTGTGGGTAGAGATAGGAAGGTAGCATAGGAAGCTTTCCTATTTAAAAGCAACAGTAGAAGGGAGAAGCCAAGATGGTGGAACAGCATGGAAGTTTTTCTTGTGTCTCACGTCCATGAGATACAGCCAGATCAACACTAAACCATCCTGCACACCTAGAAAACAGGATTAACACAACAATCTGCACAACCTGAACCACAAAATTCAGCAGGTACGCAGCACAGAGAGGTGAACTGGGGAAGAGAGAAGCCGTGGAGGGCAGGGAGCCGTTTTTGCATGTGGAGAGGATGGAGGTGGGGAGAATACGGGAAAAGTACCCCCCACCCCCACCAAAAGCAGCTGGAAAGAAAGTAGAACCGTGGAAACAGCTGCAGGGACTCAACTGAAAATGGAGAAAGGAAAAAGAAGGGGTTTAAACTCTATGAAGACTCTATAAACAGGGCAAGTACAGAGTCTGAAGCTCTGCAACACAATACCTGGCGATGCTCTGGTGAGAAGGGTGAATCCCCAGGAGCAGAGTGAAGCCTGGGGGTCTTTGGACCACATGGGAGAGGCAGTTCCCCTGCTGGGAGGACACCTGGTAGAGGCTCCGTGACTCCCCCAAAGGCAAAGGCCCCAGTGGACCTGGAAGAACAACCGTATTTACTGGTTCTGGAACAAGGTTGCTGGGGGTGAAGCCTGGTGCCAAATGTGTGTGGTGATTTGTCATAATCCCTAAAACGCTGCTGCTACCCAATTGCGTGAACTTTTTCTGGGGTGGGCTGGCACCTAGCCGCAGTCCCTGGGTACGGGCAGCAGCGCAGTCCCACGAATGTTCCTGGGTGCAGCCAGCACCTGGCCGTTGCTTGGTGACACCCTCCCGCAGAGGGACAGAACAGGTCAAAGCCACAGTTCCTCAGAAGTAAGGGGTGGGGAAAAACAGCCGCATGTGAGATAAAACTCAGGAGGGAGGTTCTGCCTGGGGCATGGCCACAGACTGTGTAAAGCCGGGGAGTGGACGGGAGCCGAAGACAAAGGACGGTACTGAAGACAAAGGATGTGTGTGTGATTGCTGATCAGGGAGAACAGAGTTCTGATACGAGAGACTGGGTAGCTGGATGACACCATTATCACCGGTCTTGCACATGCACATACACACCTACAAGCGCCACACCAATCCACCCCAGTAAGCTAAGCAGCACCATCTAGTGAAGAATGAGCCGTTACACTAAGCCCCACCCAACCAGGCCAACCTCACTCTTCAGGAACATGAGTCTCTCCATATGCTTAGTTTATGGACTAAACTAAAGCTATTATTAAAGCTATTCATATTATTAAAGCTATTCATAGTTGGACTTCTAGAGAAAAATGAAGTCGTTTCTATCATATTTCAGTCTGTTCACTGGTCCATTTATTCAATTTTCCCTTTTTTTTCTTTTCCTTTTTTCTCTTTTTCATTTCTTCTTCTTGAATACAGAAAGAGAAAAACTTTATTTTTGTTTTCAATTTTTATAGAGAATATTTTTCTTTAATTTTTTTCTATTATATTTTTTACATTTATGTGAATTTTTTCTAATTCTATTTTGTTTCCATCACTTCATTTTATTCTACTTTAGTCTATTCATTTCTTCAAATTTTCAAAAGATTTCCTTTTTTTCCTTCTTTCTTTCCCTTTTTCTCTGATCTATTAAGCCCCTTTCAACACCCAGACTAAAACACACTTAGGATCTAGCATCACTTATTTGAGTTGTGTGTGTGTGGGTGTGTGTGGGTGTGTGTGCGCATGTTTAATTTTTTAATTTTAATATTTTTTTAATTTTAATTTTTTTAATTTTAATTTTTTTACCTCATTAATTCCTTTTTTCTCTTCAAAATGATGAAATAAAGGAATTCACCCCAAAAGAAAGAGCAGGAAGAAATGACAGAGGCTTAACTAACACAGGTACAAGCAAGATGTCTGAATCAGAATTTAGAATCACAATAATAAGAATACTAGCTGGAGTCCAAAATAGATTAGAATCCCTTTCTGCAGAGATAAAAGAAGTAAAAGCCAGTCAGGATGAAATAAAAAATGTTGTAACTGAGCTGAAATCTCGAATGGATGCCATGGCGTCAAGGATGGATCAGACAGAGCAGAGAATCAGTGATATAGAGGACAAACTTATGGAGAATAATGAAGCAGAAAAAAAGAGGGAGACTAAGGAAAAAGAGCACAATTTAAGAATTAGAGAAATCAGTGACTCATTAAAAAGGAACAACGTTAGAATCATAGGGGTCCCAGAAGATGAAGAGAGAGAAAAAGAGGTAGAAGGGTTATGGGAGCAAATCATAGCAGAAAACTTTCCTAAGCTTGGGGAAGACACAGACATCAAAATCCAGGAAGCACAGGGGTGCCTGGGTGGCTCAGTTGGTTAAGCGTCCGAGTTCAGCTCAGGTCACGATCTCACGGTCCATGAGTTCGAGCCCCGCATGGGACTCTGGGCTGATGGCTCAGAGCCTGGAGCCTGCTTCCAATTCTGTGTCTCCCTCTCTCTCTGCCCCTCCCCCGTTCATGCTCTGTCTCTCTCTGTCTCAAAAATAAATAAACGTTAAAAAAAAAATTTTTTTTTAAAAATCCAGGAAGCACAGAGGACTCCCATTAGATTAAAAAAACCAACCATCATCAAGGCATATCATAGTCAAATTCACAAAATACTCAGGCAAGGAGAGAATCATGAAAGCAGCAAAGGAAAAAAAGTCCTTAACCTACAAACAGACCTGTCCACAGAAACTTGGCAAGCCAGAAAGGAGTGGCAGGATATATTCAATGTGGTGAATCAGAAAAAATATGCAGCCAAGAACTCTTTATCCAGCAAGGCTGTCATTCAAAATAGAAGGACAGATTAAAAGTTTCCCAGACAAACAAAAATTAAAGGAGTTTGTGACTACTAAACCAGCCCTGGAAGAAATTTTAAGGGGGGACACCCTGAGAGAGAAAAGACAAAAAAATAAATAAAGACCAAAAGGAACAAAGATAGAAAGGACCAGAGAACACCACCAGGAACTCCCAACTCTACAAGCACAAGCAACATAATGGCAATAAATTCATATCTTTCAGTACTCACTCTAAACGTCAATGGACTAAATGCTCAAATCAAAAGACATAGGGTAACAGAATGGGTAAGAAAACAAGATCCATCTATATGCTGTTTACAAGAGACCCACTTTAATCTAAAGATACCTTCAGATTGAAAGTAAGGGGATGGAGAACCATCTGTCATGCTAATGGTCAATAAAAGAAAGCCAGAGTAGCCATACTTATATCAGACAATCTAGACTTTAAAATAAAGACTATAACAAGAGATGAAGAAGGGCATTATATCATAATTAAGGGGTCTATCCACCAAGAAGACCTGACAGTTGTAAACATTTATGCGCCAACTGTGGAAACACCCAAATATATAAATCAATTAATCACAAACAAAAAAACTCATTGATAACAATACCATAATAGTAGGGGACTTCAACACCCCCACTTCCAGCAATAGACAGATCATCTAATCAAAAAACCAACAAGGAAACAATGTCTTTGAATGAAACACTGGACCAGATGGACTTAACATATATGCAGAAGATTTCATCCTAAAGCAGTGGAATATACATTTGTCTCTAGTGCACATAGATCGTTCTCCAGAATAGACCACATACTAGGACATAAATTAGCCCTCAACAAGTACAAAAAGATGGAGATCATACCGTGCATATTTTCAGACCACAGTGCTATGAAACTTGAAATTAACCACAAGAAAAAATTTGGAAAGGTTACAAATACTTGGAGACTAAAGAACATCCTACTAAAGAATGAATGGGCTAACCAAGAAGTTGAAGAGGAAATTAAAAAGTGCATGGAAGCCAATGAAAATGATAACACTACAACCCAAAACCTCTGGGACACAGCAAAGGCGGTCATAAGAGGAAAGTATATAGGAATCCAGGCCTTCCTAAAGAAGGAAGAAAGGTCTCAGATACACAACCTAACCTTACATCTTGAAGATTTGCAAAAAGAACAGCAAATAAAACTGAAAACCAGCAGAAGACAGGAAATAATAAAGATTAGAGCCAAAATAATGCTATCAGAACCAAAACAAAACAAAACAAGACAGTAGAACAGATCAATGAAACCAGAAGATGTTTCTTCGAAAGAATTAACAACATTGATAAACTACTAGCCAGTTGGATCCAAAAGAAAAAAGGAAACGACCCAAATAAATAAAATCAACAATGAAAGAGGAGAGATCACAACCAACACAGCAGAAATACAATCAACAATAAGAGAATATTATGAGCAATTATATGCCAATAAAATGGGCAATCCGGAAGAAATGGACAAATTCCTAGAAACATATACACTATCAAAACTGAAACCGGAAGAAATAGAAAATTTGAACAGACCCATAACCCATAAAGAAATCAAATTCATAATCAAAAATCCCAAAAAGACAAGAGTCCAGGGCCAGATGGCTTTCAAGGGGAATTCTACCCCACATTTAAAGAGGAGTTAACACCTATTCTCTTGAAGCTGTTCCAAAATATAGAAATGGAAGCTGTTCCAAAAAGTAGAAATAGAAATGTTCCAAAAAATAGAAAACTTCCAAACTCTTTCTATGAAGCCAGCATTACCTTGATTCCAAAACCAGACAGAGACGCCACTAAAAAGGAGAACAGAAAACCAATATCTACCAAACATTTAAGGAAGAGTTAACACCTATTCTGTTGAAGCTGTTCCAAAAAATAGAAATGGAAGGGAAATTTCAACACTCTTTCTTGAGTCCAACATTACCTTAATTCCAAAACGAGAGACCCCACTAAAAAGGAGAAAGAACTATAGACCAATATCCCTGATGAACATGGATGCAAAAATCCTCAATAAGATTTTAGCCAACCAGATCCAGCAATACATTAAAAAAATTATTCACGGCGATCCAGTGGGATTTATACCTGGGATGAAGGGCTGGTTCAATATCCGCAAAACAATCAATGTGATTTATCACATCAATGAAAGAAAGGACAGGAACCATATGATCTCAATAGATGCAGAGAAAGCATTTAACAAAATATAGCATCCTTTCTTGATAAAAAAAAACCCTCAAGAAAGTAGGGATAGAAGGATCATACCTCAAGATCATAAAAGCCATATACGAAAGACCCAATGCTAATATCATCCTTAGGAACAAGACAGATTGTCCACTCTCACCACATAGTATTGGAAGTCTTAGCCTCAGCAATCAGACAACACAAAGAAATAAAAAGCATCCACATTGGCCAGGAGGAGGTCAAACTTACACTCTTCACAGATGACATGATACTCTATATGGAAAACCCAAAAGAGTCCACAAAAAACTGCTAGAACTGATTCATGAATTCAGCAAAATTGCAGGATATAAAATCAATGCACAGAAATTGCTTGCATTCCTGTACACCAACAATGAAGCAACAGAAAGAGAAATCAAGGAATTGATCCCATTCACAATTGCACCAAAAACCATAAAATACCTAGGAACAAACATAACCAAAGAGGTGAAAAAAAATCATACACTGAAAACTGTAGAAAGCTTATGAAAGAAATTGAAGAAGACACAAAAACATGGAAAAATATCCATGCTCCTGGATAGGAAGAACAAATACTGTTAAAATGTCAATACTATTCAAAGCAATCTACATATTCAATGCCATCCCTATCAAAATAACACCAGCATTCTTCACAGAGCTACAACAACCAATCCTAAAATTTGTATGGATCCAGAAAAGACCCTGAATAGCCAAAGCAATCTTGAAAAGAGGCATCACAATCCCAGAATTCAAGCCGTATTACAAAGCTGTAATGGTATGGTACTGGTATGGTACTGGTACAAAAACAGACACACAGATCAATGGTCAGAATAAAGAACCCAGAAATGGACCACAAATGTATGGCCAACTAATCTTTGACAAAGGAGGAAAGACTATCCAATGGAATAAAGACAGTCTCTTCAGCAACTGGTGCTGGGAAAATTGGACAGCAATATGCAGAAAACTGAACCTGGACCACTTTCTTACACCATACACAAAAATAAACTCAAAATGGATGAGAGGCCTAAATGTGAGACAGGAAGCCATCAAAATCCTCGAGGAGAAAGCAAGCAAAAACCTCTTTGACCTTGGCCACAGCAACTTCTTAATACATCTCTGGAGGCAAGGGAAACAAAAGCAAAAATTAACTGTTGGGACCTCACCAAAATAAAAAGCTCCTGCACAGCGAAGGAAACAATCAGCAAAACTAAAAGGCAACTGATGGAATGGGAGAAAATATTTGCAAACGACATATCAGATAAAGGGTTAGTATCCAAAATCTATAAAGAACTTATCAAACTCAACACCCAAAAAACAAATAATCAAGTGAAGAAAAGGGAAAAAGACACGAATAGACACTTCTCCAAGGAAGACATCCATATGGCCACCCGACACATTAAAAAATACCCAACATCACTCATCATCAGGGAAATACAAATCAAAACCACAACCAAATGAGATAGCACATCACACCTGTCAGAATGGCTAACATTAACAACTTGGGCATCAATAGATGTTGGTGAGGAGGCAGAGAATGAGGATCTCTTTTGCACTGCTGGTGGGAATGCAAACTGGTGAAGCCACTCTGGAAAACAGTATGGAAGTTCCTCAAAAAATTAAAAATTGAACTATGTACAATCCAGCAATTACACTATGAGGTATTTATCCAAAGGGATACAGATATGCTGTTTCGAAGGGGCACATGCACCCCAATGTTAATAGCAGCACTCTTAATAATAGCCAAAGTATGGAAGGAGCCCAAATATCCATCGATGGATGAATGGATAAAGATGTGGTATATATAGAGAATGGAGTATCACTCGGCAATCAAAAAGAATGAAATCTTGCCATTTACAAGTATGTGGATGGAACTAAGGGTATTATGCTAAGCAAAATTAGAGAAAGACAAATACCATATGATTTCATTCATATGAGGACTTTAAGACACAGAACAGGTGAACATAAGGGAACGGAAGCAAAAATAACATAAACAGGGAGGGGACAAAACATAAGAGACTCTTAAATATAGAGAACAAACAGAGGGTTACTGGAGGGGTTGTGGGAGCGGGGATGGGCTAAATGGGTAAGGGGCATTAAGGAATCTACTCCTGAAATCATTGTTGCACTATATGCTAACTAATTTGGATGTAAATTAAAATTTTTTTTAATTTAAAAAATTAAAATAAATAAATAAAAGCGACATTAGAAACACGTGGTGTAATAGATAGATTGTGGTGCAGTTGAGGGTTACACAATGCACCCAGGCTCACTGCTAAGTCACTTCTCCAAAAATAGTCCTATTACTTATTGTGCAATTCTCATGAGCCAGGCCCTTGGCTTTACATAGACCATCTCATTTAATCCTCACATCACTGATGAGAGAAATGATTGAAGCTGGTAAGTGGGGAGCAACATTGCAGCTCTTGTATGTCTGGAGAGCACATGGCTTCTGCCCTGTACATGCTTGTCCAAATAGGCTGTCCTTCGGTGGAGAGCCTCAGCTCTCCTTGTTCAGTTAACTGTTTTATACTGAGTTATTACATTATTCATAGTAAATTGTATATACTATGACATTCACTTCTAAATATTGTAATATGCATCTGTATAACATTTTCTACATATTCCAAACATATCACATATAACAAATTGCTAACTAGCCCAATGAGTCTAAGTGACTATTCAAATGTTATATTTCCACAAATTTACATTCCTGAATGATTTCTTGGACCTTATTGTCACTTTTCAGAATGACCATAGATTTTAGGACCGAGTTTGCTAACTTTCCTGGACTAACATAAAATGATGAAGTATAACTATTTTTGTCTGTTTCAACCCACAAATCTCCAAAGACTTTAACATTTTACCATCTTTTCTATCACCCTTTGCCCCATTTTTTTTGGTAATATCTTAGATTGTCTTATATTCCTTATATTTACTCTATCATGGACTTGGCTTTTGTTTTGGTGAAATGCTGTGCATCATGTAAACATAACTTCACTGTGGACACCGTGACTACCTGCAGTCTGTGAGCAGGGCAGGGAAGGGGTTTGTGGCCCTTGTTTTCAAACTCTGGCTTGCCCTCTTCACAGCATGTCTTATTCCACAGCCCTGAGCCCACTGGTTTACTTTCTGTAGAGAATAGGAGATGGAGGGAGCACCATAGTACCAACCTATGTAGGCTTTATATCAGTCCCGCATTTTCAGCCCCAATTTCCGTGCTCCTCTGTACTTCTGAGGCAGGAGCTTCTTGGTATTTTTGTGGAATCCATTGTGTCCTCCTGTCAGTGGTAGTTGGTAAGCTGCTGGACTGAGTCTTATCCACTTTTTCTGTTTCTCATCTTTTAGGAATTTCTTGATATTTCTATCTGCTTTTTTTCTTTTCTCCTACTCTCTTTTAGTCATTTTTGGGGGGCATTTCAGCAGGAAGGGAAGAAAAGTGCATGTGTTCAGACCACCATTTTTAACCCAAAGCTCCTAAAACCATTTTTAACTCATTTATTTAACATCAGCTCCTCAAAAGTGAAATAAGAAGACTGGAAAGAAATCAGGAACGAGAAAAGTCTGTAGCTAACCTGGAGTACTTGAAGAATGTCTTGCTCCAATTCATTTTCCTGAAACCAGGTAGTGAGAAAGAAAGACTGCTTCCTGTTATAGATACAATGCTGCAGCTCAGCCCTGAAGAAAAGGGAAAACTTGCTGTAATTGCTCAAGGTACGTGAAGGAAAGTATTAGAACTTCTGTTTCATAACTTACACTAAATGCTGGCCTTGTGGATGAGACTTTGTGTGTGCACTTACAATCTTTTTCATGACACTGTGACTTAAAATATGAGTTCTATCATATGTGTAACCTGTGACTAGATTTGAAAAGGTAACATTATGTAATTTTAAGATGCATCAAAATACAATACAGTGTTTAGTTAGATCTTTTGAATAGTGGACTTGTAATTCTAGCATTGAATTCTATCAAAGAATGTGGTTTTATTTTATATGATACTTTTTTTTTAACTTGTATTGGTTTAGTCTTTCTTGCTTCATGTCCACCTTTACTGCTTTTCCCCCAAAGAGTCTCAAGGCAACAATGATATGGCTCAACACTTGGTCCATATCATACCCAACAGTCCATTTCTTAAGGAACATTCAGCTTTAAAGCTGTCCTGTGTTTGGAGTTTAGATTTTCTATCAAATAGATTTAATGCTGTGATTTCATTAACTCCTTTAAAATGATGCACATACAGCTGCTGTAGTTACCTGACTTAAGACTGCGTCTTAAGGATCATGGTTTAATTTTTTGTTAGTTTCAAATGTTTTTATCACTGACCCTTTCAAGCATGCAGGCAGAATACTGTCATGTCCCTTATAGTTCTCAGTCATCTTTAACAGTTTTCAACTCATGGTCAGACTTCTTTTGACAGGGGAAGAGCAGAGCTAGAGATTTTAAAACAAGTTCCACACATCATATGATTTCCCCAGCAAATATTTGCTGTGTATTGGACCCCTCTGCTGTCTACACCAAGTTCACCCTCAGTGTTCCCATTATCACAGATGTCTTTCTACAGCATCCCAAATAGGGCTCACACAGTGCATCTGGTTGATGTCCCTTAAGCTCTGTCTTATTGTTATTATCTATAGCATTTCCATGTTCTTTTTTGTAGTATGTCGATTATTATTTGAAGAAACTGGTCATTTGTCCTACAGAAGCTCAGTTCTGAATTTGGCACTTGGAGATAGCATTTAACTTGTTCCATTATTGCCTATAAATAGGAAGTTAGATCTCTGATTAGATCCAGGTGTAAATGGGTGGGGTGGGAAACAAAAAATACCTCATAGGTAATGTTGTATAATTTCTGAGACATCGTATCAGTAAGCCCAGAATGTCCAGTTGTCCCACTTTTGACTGGTTTACCTCATGTTGGTGCTCTTTAACATGTTCTTCTATTCCCTATAAGTCCTGATTAAACTGGTAATGCTGGAGAGTGGTGCTCAAAATTGAGCAGGTATCAGAATCATCTGGTGCAATGATTAAAACTCAGATTGCTGGACACCCCCCTCCCCACCAAGTTTCAGATTCAATAGATTCAAGAGTTCACATTTTTAACAAGTTCCCAGATGATACTGATGCTCTGGGGACCTGGTCTGGTGACCATACCTTGAGAACCCCTGATCTAGAGGACTGATATGATTCGGGGTTTGTTGTTTGTTTGTTTGTTTGTTTGGTTGGTTTTGGTTTTGCAGAAATACTTCATACATAGTGCTGATTGTTTCTTTCAAAATGTTGTCTTACAATATATCTGAGTAATGATGAGGGAGGAAGATTCTCAAGTAACCTCAGTTCTGCTAATTGTAGGGCACATTACCTTAGCTACAATTGTATTTTTGTCACAAGAACCAAAATAAGAATACATAATGTACATTTTTTGTAATTTAGTTATCCTGATAATAAATTTGCTTTTACATATTACTTTTTGTTTATTCTACCAAAGTTAAAACTATTTTTTTCATTGTAAAATTAACCAGGACTTTAGGAATGACATGTGTATTTTTAAATTAAAACATACTTCAATGAAATGATCTCAAAATACTTAGCATATCTAACAGTCTTTTTTAAGGCCCAGATATTTAATGTTATGTAGGTGTTACATTCAAGTGGCTCCTATAAGTTGAGTGCCTGTTGATTAAAAGATCTCAAAGAGACTAACTTAAGGGTTCTGATAACACAGATGCTAGTGATCATCCCACAGGGTATATATAAGAAGCTCATTAAAAACCCAGAACTCTAATACAGGTTTTTTGCTGAGTCCCGTAAACGTATACGAAAATTCCCTAAACTACTATACGTTATAAAGATTATTCACTTATCTCTTATCTATGTGAACAAACAAAAGAAAACTTATAAAAATTGAATTAAAAACAGCTGTAGTCTGGCAGCAGCTAGAGATACAGCTTAAGCGAGAATTATTAAACTGGAAGATGGGTCAGAAGGAATCATTCAGAATTCAGCATGGAAACACAATGGAGGAAAAAACCCAGAAAAGTAATAGATGTAGAGGATAGAATGAAGACATCTAACATATATTTAATAATTGAAGTTCTAGAAGGAGAGGACAGGAAAGAATGAGGTAGAGATGGTATTGAAGAGAGTGGCTAAAAATTTTTCAGAGCTGCTGAAGGACATCCCTCCACACATTTGAAAAATCTCAATACAATTTCAAGTAGGATAAATAAAAGGAAGTGTACCTCTTCACATAAAAGTGAAAATGCCCCCTAAAAGAATAGAGAAAAGTCTCAAAAGAAGACCCATTACCTCATTACCTTTAAAGGAGTGATAGGCTCACAGTGTACTTTTCCGTGACATTGGTGGAGTACTGTCTTTCGCATGCTATAAGATATAAATGTGAACCTTGGGGCAGCTGGGTGGCTCAGTTAAGCGTCCAACTTCAACTCAGGTCATGATGTTGCAGTTCATGAGTTCAAGCCCCATGTCAGGCTGTCTGCTGTCAGTGCAGAGTCAGCTTCCAATCCTCTGTTCACCTCTCTGCCCTTCCCCTGCTCCTGCTCATACGTGCACTCTCAAAAATAAACATTAAAAAAAAACAATAACTGTGAACCTTGAGAAAATATTTCTCAAGATCTTTTCTGATAGAAACTTCAAGAATTCACCTCCATTGGAAATGCTCAACTATGTACTTCATGTATAAGGAAAAGTTAAGTGGAAGATCAGAGATACAAGAAGGAATGCCATGCACAGGAAACCTGGGTCCCCACCAGCCCAACCAAGGACATTTATCAAGACTTGGAAACAATAGACCACGTTACAGATGTCCAGAGTACCAGAAGAGAGGGTCTGAGGGCTGCTCTTCCTGACAGTGAAAGGAATGGGACCATAAAAGCAAAGAACACAAGTACCTCTTGCCCCCTTCATCTCCTTTGAAGCAGGGTTTATACTCTGATTTTGTGTAGAGATTATACCAATATTTTTCATTCAGGTTGGTAATCACTAATGGATATTGAAATTAATTTGGTGAATCACATACAGAACATTTTTTTTAATTGAGACAATGAGAAAAACATCAGACTTTCTTGAATCTGATAAGGGTAAGAATTGTTTCTTGAAGTTCCCCGGGTATATGTGTGAATGTTGGTTTCTGTCTGACTGTATCAGACAGATGTTTGCCTTTCTGTGCATCTGGGTCACAAATATTTGAGAAACATTAACTTAGGGGATAAAGTAGGTTTTCTACCTCTGACAGGTGATGTCCAACTCCTTGTAATAAATACCCAATAAGGACCCAACTTGCCCCACGGGCAAGTGTCATTAGCTGCTCAAAGCTGCCTGTCACATCTCTACATAAGGCAAAACAACACAAAGTGCTACGTTAGTCCCCAAACAAGTAACATGAAGAAATACTGCTCAGTAGCATAGGTTGTTGCTCTGCATGTGGTGCAAATGATAACTCCCCTGCTTCCCTCATGTTGGATCCCAGCACCATTCACAGGCTGCGGATTTCTCTTCTTCTTGAGCCACAGCTTGAGGTAAGCAGGTTGTTGGTCATATCGTGCTTCTCTTTGAAAGACTAGAATCTCAACTTGGCTGCTCAAGTAAGAGCAAAGGTTGCTTCTCTACATCTTTACTCCCCAACTAGGGTATAATTTGCAGAACTGTGTATTGTTCCTTACTGTACAGTGTTGCCAAAATCTAATGCTTTATAGAAGTAAGTAAAGAGGAAAAATACCTAAAACTAATAGAAGAACCAATTTTACCTCAATTAAGAAAAAAAAAAGAAAGAAAGAAAAAGAAAAAGGCTAACAATTCAATAGGAAAAAAGGTGAAGACCGTGAAGCTTTTTTGATCATCTCCAGACTGGCAGGAAGAGAACACTCACATACTCACTGTACGGGCCTGATTTGGTTTGAAGAGGATGTAGAATTTTATCAGAAGAGAGCAATTACTCAGTGCAGGAGCAAATGCACCCTATCTCAGCCTTTCTGTGGTCCTTGTTTACCAGAGAAGAACAGCTGCCCAGGGGTGCCTGGGTGGCTCATTTGGTTGAGCAGCCGGCTTCAGCTCAGGTCATGATTTCACGGCTCGTGAGTTCGAGCCCCACATCAGGCTCTGTGCTGACAGCTCAGAGCCTGGAGCCTGCTTCAGATCTATGTCTCCCTCTCTCTCTGCCCCTAACCCACGTGCATTCTGTCTCTGTCTCTCTCAAAAGTAAATAAACATTTAAAAAAAAAAAAAACAAACAGCTGCCCAGAACATTGTCTGCATGGGGCAGAGTCCTGCCAGATCTGAGACACAGATCAGGTCATGATCTCACAGTTTGGGGATTCCGGTCCCACGGCAGGATCTGTGCTGATGGCGTGGAGCCTGCTTGGGATTCTGTCTCTCCGTCTCTCTCTGCCCCTCCTCTCTCTCTCTCTCTCTCTCTCTCTCTCTCTCTCTCTCTCAAAAATAAACATTTTTTAAAAGGTTAAATAATAATAAAATAAAGTTCCTCTATTTAAAATTTTGAAAATGCCTTTCTGCATGAGATCCACTTGTGATACATTATACATGCTTGAAAACACAGAAGAGCATCTGGGAGAGAGTATACTGAATTTAATAGTCATCACTTTTGGGGAGAAGTGGGAAGGTGGCAAAGGACATGTAATAAGAAGAGGGGTTCACTTTTTTTAAGGTTGTAAAACTTGCAAATCATATATATTAATATTCAAGTCATAGTAAGAAGACAACAATAAAGGAGGCCTTGTCTGAAATTTTCTTGGAAGCCCAGAATTTTTCTGAATTTTAAGACAGGATTTGTTTGTGTTGATCATAAGAAAGATAAAAGGAAACTGGAACACTCAATACAAAATGATATAATCCCCTGGGAAAAGTTTGGCATTTTTTATAAAGTTAAACATGCTTACTGTATAATAACAATCCCACTCAGAGGTATTTTTCCAAGAGAAATGAAAGCCTTTGTTCACACAACAAACTGCACAAACCTAACCACTGAATGATACACTTTAAAAGGGTGAATCTTACGGTATGCAGATCATTTCTCAATAAATGTTAAAATTAAAAACCCATGCATAAACGTTTTTAGCAGTTTTATTTTAAATTGGAAAAAAATAGAAACAGCTCAGATATCCTTCACTGGTAAATGAATAAAACAAACTAGTCTGGTACAGCCACACAGAGGAATCTACTCAGCAGTAAAAAGGAATGAACTACTGATACACACGGAACATGGACAATTCTCAAATGCATCCTCCTAAGTGAAAGGAACCAAACTCCAAAGATACACAATGTAATTAAATTTATGACTTTCTAGAAAAGGCAAAAAGGTAGGGATGGTGGTGTTATACCTAAAAAGGATGAATTTTACCATGAGTAAATTATACCTCAGTGTATTTGATTTTAAAATGATTACAGGGCGCCTGGGTGGCTTGGTCGGTTAAGTGTCCGACTTCGGCTCAGGTCATGATCTCATGGTCCGTGAGTTCGAGCCCCGCGTCGGGCTCTGTGCTGACAGCTCAGAGCCTGGAGCCTGTTTCAGATTCTGTGTCTCCCTCTCCCTCTGCCCCTCCCCTGTTCATGCTCTGTCTCTCTGTGTCTCAAAAATAAATATACGTTAAAAAAAATTTTTTTAAATGATTAAAAACAATGATTTTTTGTTTGTCTTGGTTTCATTTTGAGGTTTACCACAAAACTATTGGGTTTAGATTCTAAGTTATGTAAGGCTTCTGTTTTAAAAGAATGTAAAAATTCCCCTTATTGTCAATAATACTTAGTTGTGCTGGGGAGTTTCTTTTGGAATTGTCTAATGGAGAAAGCAAATACTGAAAGTTCAAGAACATACTTGTAATGTCAAAGTATGGTATGAAAAGATTAATGCCTTTTTTTTTCTTTTTTAACTTTCCAAAGGTGAGGAAGAAAATGCTTCCCGTTCCTCTGGCTGGGCATCCTATCTGCATAGTTGGTCTGGACTTCGATAGATTGACAGGAAAACATTATTTATTTACCAAATAGAATCCATTTGGCAAAAAAGTTTCACATACATTGCTGTCATTCTTTTGTCCAATAGTGTGTGTATATATTCACATCTACATATATTTATACATATCTATGTCAGATGTATTTTAAAAGTCTCCGCTTGAAGTAAAAGTATGAAGTAAGTACAGCAGCCTGAAGTGTTGATACCAGTCCACAGCCCTTTGACTCTGACCTCCCATGTGTGCTACCAGATGAAAACACCAAGAACGAAGTCACTCCCTTCTTCTGTAGAACCTCAGGACCCGCCTGTTCCTGGGCAGTACTGTGAATTTTGAAGTTAAATTTTGGTACAGTACCAACTGGAATTTAGGTTTTTAAAATAATGTTACAAGACTGTTTATTGCAAGATCAGACTTGCAGATGTATTATTATTATAAATTGTTAAAGAAAACTTGTTAATTAGAATATGAAGGAAAATACTTTATTGGTAAAGTTGACATGTTTATTAAGAGATTATAAAGCAAATATGTGCAGTTAATTATGAAACTAAAATACAGTTTAATTACTTTAAAATGAACTGTCCTTTTTTTCCTCTAAAGTAAATTATCTCAAAACTCATGTTGTTAGAGACTCTACCGTTGGCTGGTGTGACACGGAACATGAACGTAGGGGACCAAGCTCATTACCTCGGGGTGATTTCATGATGTCTCTCCAGGCTCTTGAGGGGACTCATCCACTTTTAAGCCATGAATCTGTTTTGAGAATTCTTTCCATCTCCCCTAATAAAAACTTATCAGCACATTGACTCTGTCATTAGCATTGTATCTAATATGAGAGTGGTGCTTCCCGTGGCCCAGCAGACATGCCATTCCATGAACTCCATCACAAGGAGCTTCAGGAAGACACCTTAGAGGCCAGGGTCATGGTTCCACAGGTCTTGTGAATAACTTTAGGTGGTGGTGGTACCTGCCTTTGATTCCTCTGAGTATATTTTATAGACTAGATCAAAATTGTGTTCCTAAATCATAAATTTGAGAATTCCATTTTTAATATTTATTTGATGGAAAAATCACCACACAGTATGCTCTGTAAAGTTCTCTTAAGCCTTCCAATTTATACCCTAATTTTCAGTCTCAGCTGGTGAACTGACTTTATATTTTGGTTACTCAGAACATTTGTTTCCAATTTAATTTAACTGAAATTTGCTGCTGACATGTTGAGTTTGTTCTTTAAAGAATATCTCCTATTTCTGTCTTTCCTCCTGTTTTAGAAGAACAGACTTAACTAGTGAATGTATTAATGAAAATGCATCCATTTCAGAGCTGACTTTAAAAGTTTAGCTTTTTTACTTTATGAACTGTGAAGATGTGTATGCCAGCAGCATACTATGTAACTACTAGTATTTAAATAAATTTCACTTTAAGTCTAGGCCTTTTTGAAGTCTATATAAACTTGTTTTGAAATACAGTCTCTGCTTATGAATGTAATAACAAAAATACCTTTTTGCATGATAAAAAAATTATTACTTTGATTACAAAAGTGATATTCTTTCATGGCTTCAGCAATGAGAGGAAATGTAATGATTATTTTAATATTTCTATTAAATATATTTAACTGCATATTATATTTTTATGCCTACTCTTTTTCTGTTAGACACTGTCTCTTTGGGGTTTTTTAGTCCATGAATTGGCATTACAAATTCCTTCACTGCTTTCTTCAGACAGTTGGGACCTAGAATGTCATTTGCTTGAGAGAACTGACATTTTGGTGCATAAAGTGTAGCCATGATGCCTTCCATGTCAGACATCTACCTTCCAGCTGGATCCGGGAGCCACATTTAGCCTTACTTTGGGCACCTCTCAAGTTCCAGCCTCCTCTGTGGTGTAGGCCTCTCTTGTATACAGTGAGATTTGCTTATGCTCCAAACTGTGTAAGATCAAAAATTATATTCCTTTAAACAAACTTCCACAATTACATTCTTTTAAACAAACTTTGGCAGAAGTGTAATTGAATTACTTACTAGCAAAGCTAAGGCTTGGAAAGGCATGCAGCGTTTTGTGTTCTTTTTAAGCCCCATGTTAGCTAATGATGTCACTGGAAATACATAGTATTGAGGAATGTGAAATTTCCAACAAAGACACAATTTGGTATTTGGTGACACAAAAAAAGTACTCGTACTATGAGTAAGTTGGAATGTAGGTTGCAATTTGGTTTAAGACTATTCTGTTTTGATTTGGTTATCTGAAAATCAGCTATTATTTCAAAATGAATATACACTAGGTAAAACAACCTGATACAACTTTGCAGGTGTCTTTGAGCTAATTTTTACCCATGAGTGTTAAAAAGGATTTGGTTATTTATGCATAAGTTATATATAGCAGAAAAATCTTTTCCTCCTGCATTCAAAATGTGATTACATGGCCTTCAAATTGTTACTTTAAAAAAAATAGCAAGGTGCATATGAATAGAACACTGAATATTGTTCAATATTAATATGGTGAAGAAATAAGATTTCAGTTTCAATAATGTAGATGACCACCCCAGCTTCCCTTTGAGGTGAGCTCACTTAGAAACCATAGTGGTTAACGCTCCAAATGTCTGCCTAGACTTGAAGACGACAACAATCCTCTCCACCCCTGCCTCTCATCGGGAACTTTTGCCCCACCACCATACCAGGAGGCAACCATAGGCCCAACCAGAATCAACTGAACCAGGCACAGAGCCCTAACCCAGGTGAAATTGATTAGATTCAATGATGTGGATTTGGTACTACAGAGTCAAGTCCGCATTTCTGTGTAACTCAAATTATGACAAAGACAGGAGCTCTGGGAGACCCAGAAAGAGCAAGGAAAGCTCACCTAGGAAGCACAAAGAAGGCTAAGCTGACAGGCAGAGGTAATACATATGGGGTGAGAATGTTGGGAGACTTCAATTCTGCTCTAATGCCTGAGACAGGTACAGTGGATTCTAGACCATGTCCCTGCATCCTCAGCAAACTTCTACATGTGCTTCGAGAGTGACTATCAGGTGTCTGGAACACAGTGCAGTGACGAGAGGAGAAACTCTACACTTAGATCTGGACAGAATGTCCGCTTTACTACTGACTGGCTCGGGGCCCATTCTTGACAGTTCTGAGACCCCATCTGTTTATCTGCAAGAGGAAGACAACAAACTACACAATCGTGAGTTATTAAATGACATAATCACCCCAGCACAGAGTGGGCACTCCAATGTTAATTCCCCTTTTTGGAAGTTATCTTCCTACTTCCTCAGCCTGTAAAAAGGTTTACCAATTCACTTTTCTTTTTGTGCCCAGTCCTTACTTAAGTGCACGGCACATAACACTAAAGTGTGCTTAATGAGTAAGTTATTTAATTAATCAACAAGTGAATGTAACATTTACCTGCACATGCCTGTAATAATCACCTCTTGCTTGGGGCACCTGGATGACTCAGTTGGTTAAGCATCTGACTTTGGCTCAGGTCATGATCTCACAGTTCATGAGTTTGAGCCCTGTGTCGGCTCTGCTCACCGCTAAGAGCCCGGAGCCTGCTTTGAATTCTCTGTCTCCCTCTCTCACTGCCCCTTCCCCGCTCGTGCTCTGTCTCTCTTTCTCAAAAATAAACATTAAAAAAATTTTTTAATAAAAAAAATAATCACCTCTTGCTTTTTAGGAGCACCTAAAGGAAATATGTTTAATTTGTTTAGTTTTGATGATGAGTCTGTGCTTTAAAAGAATTACTTTTAAAACATGATGAAATATTTACAGTTGAAATCATATTTGATCCAAAGTATTATGGGAGAAGAGTGGGTGAGGGTGGCAGTGAAAGAGGAGTGACAATGAGTTGAAAGTTGTTTTCTTATCTACTCAAACATTTTCACTCAATGCACTCCATAAGCATGCATCTTTTTTTTTTCTGACATCACTTATACATTGTGTTTTGGTTTTTACTCATTTGTTGAGATATAATTTACATATCATAAAATTCCCTTGTTGAAAGTGTACAATTCAATGGTTTTAGTACAGTTACAGGGTTGCAAAATCATCCCCATAATCTGAGTTTAGAAATTTTTATTACCCCCTAAAAGGAACTCCCTGCCCATTGGCAGTCACTCCTCCATTAGCCTGCTTCAGTCCTTGACAACACTAATCTACTTCCTATCAAGTTGCCTATGGTAGGCTTTTCATATAAATAGAATCATGTGTGTGATCTTCTGTGACTGACTTCTTTCACTTGGCATAATGTTTTCAAGGTCCTCTGCATTGTAGCATGCATCATCCCTTTTACTGCTGAAAACTAATCCCTTCTATGACATGTTGGTTGGCATCATCATCATCAGTTGGTAGGCATTTGAGTATTTCCAACTTCTAGCTATTAGGCATATTGCTGCTATGAAAATTTGCATACAAGATTTTGTGTGGATATGTTTTCAGTTCTCTTGGGTACATGTACATACCTTGGAGTGGAACTTTTTGCATCATATAGTAACTGTATGTTTATTTGTAGAACTGCCAAACTTTTCTAAAGGACTACTCCACTTTACAATCCCACCAACAAGGTATGGATTCATTTTCCCCACATCTTCATCAAAACTTATCTGTGCTTTTGATTATAGCCATCCTAGTGGATATGAAGTGATATCTCACTGTGGTTTGATTTATATTTCCCTAATGACTAATGATGTTAAAAGTGTGTTTCAGGGCACCTAAGTGGCTCAGTCGGTTATGCATCCAGCTCCTGATTTCACCTTAGGTCATGATCTTAAGGTTCATGAGATAGACCCCTGCATTGGGCTTTGTGCTGACAGTGCAGAGCCTGCTTGGGATTCTCATTCTCTCTCTCTCTCTCTCTCAGAATAAATATTTTTTTTTTAAAAAAGTGTGTTCCATGTGCTTTGTATTTCTTCTTTGGAAAAATGTCCTGTTTCAATTATTTGCCCATTTTAAAAATTGGATGATTTGTCTTTTTATTATTTAATTGTAAGTGTTCTTTACATACAACTTTATGTGATATACAGTTTTGGACATAAATCTCTTATCAGACATATGATTTGCAAATATTTCCCACCATTCTGTGGTTTGTCTTTTTACTTTCTCGATGACTCATTTGCAGCACAAAAGTTTCATTTTGATGAAGTCTCAATTTACCTACTTTTTGCTTATCCCCTTTACTTTTGATGTCAGATCCAAACTTCATTGCTTAATCCAACAATTACAAAGATTTATTCCTATGTTTTCTTAAAAAAGTGTTCTAGTTTTAGCTCTTACATTTAGGTCTCTGATTCGCTTTGAGTTAATCTTTTTAATATGATACAGGAAGGAGTCCAACTTCATTCTTTTGCATGTTGTCATCAATTTGTCCCAGCACTATTTATTGAAAACTTGGTCCTTTCCCTATTGAATTGTCATGGCACCTTTGTTGAAAATCATTTGCCATAAAAGTAAGGGTTTATATCTTAACTCTCAGTTCTAGTTCCTTGACCTGTATGTCTGCAGCTAGACCAGTCCCACACAGTCTTGATTACTGCAGCTCTTTAGTAAGATTGAAAGGGGGAAGTGTGTTTCCTCAAAATTTTACTCTTTCTTTTCAAGATTTTTTGTCTCTTCCAGATCCTTTGCATTTCCATATGAACTTTAGGATCAGCTTGTCTATTCTCCAAAAACACAAATTGGGATTTTGATGGGGTTTATGTTGTCTATAAATCAATTTGGAAAATATTGCCTTCTTAACAATATTTAGTCTTCCAACCCATGAACATAGGGTATCTTTCCATTTCTTTGGATTTGCTTTAATTTGTTTTGACAATATTTTGTAGTTTTCAGTATACAAGTCTTGCATTTAAATGTTAAATTTATACCTAAATATTTCATTCCTTTTGATGCTATTGTAAATTGAATTGTTTTCTTAATTTCATTTTTGGATTGTTCATTGCTTATATATAGAAATCTAATTGATTTTCTGTATGCTGATCTATCCTGTAACCACACTGAATTCTTTATTAGTTCCAGTAGCTATCTGTATGTGGATTCCACAGGAATATAGGTAACTATATTCCATAGATCATGTCATATGCAAATAAAGATAGTTTTACCCCTTCCTTTCCTATTCTGATGCCTTTATTTATTTTTTCCTGCCTAATCACCTGTCTAGAAACTCTAGCACAATGTCAAAGTGAAGTGACAAAAGAGGCCATCCCTATCATCCTGATGTTCGGAGGAAAGCATGCAGTCTTTCACCATTAAGTAGGATGTCAGCTGTGAGACTTTCATAGATGCCTTGTATCGGATTGAGAAAGTTTATTTCTATTCCTAGTTCGTTGAGTGATTGATCATGAAAGACTATTGGGTTTTGTCAAATAGTTTTTCAGTCTCTTTTGAGATAATCATGAGGGTTTGTCTTTTGTTCTATTAATATGGTATATTATTACATGGATTGGCTTTTGGATATTAAACTAACCTTACATTCCTTGAAATAAGAGTTGAGATTTGAAGCTTAATAATGGAGGCTGGAGTATATATAGTAGTATTCTCACCATTTTTGTATGTGTTTGAAATTTTCCATAACAAAAAGTTACTAAAAATTTAAGAGTCCTTTAATTTGTCTGTTTTTTCTTTGTTCGTTCATTTGTTTTTGTTTTTAAATTCCACATATGAATGAAATCATATGGGATTTTTTTCCTCTGGCTTATTTCACCAAGCATAATACCTTCTAGGTCTATCCATGTTGTTGCAAATGGCAAGATCTCATTTTTTTTTTTTTATGCCTGAGGAATATTCCAGTGTGTGTATGTGTGTGTGTGTGTGTGTGTGTGTGTGTGTGTGTATCACATCTCCTTTATTCATTTGTGGATGAACACTTTGGTTGCTTCAATATCTTGGCCAATGTAAATAATGCTGTAGTAACCACAGAGATGTAGAGAACAAACTGATGGTTATCAGAGAGGAGGTGGGAGGGGGTATTGGTTGAAACAGGTGATAGGAAATAAAGAGTACACTTACAACGATGAGCACTGAGTAATGTATAGAATTGTTGAATCATTGTATTATGTACCTGAAACTGATATAACACTGTTTGTTGGTTATATTTCAATTTTTAAAAACTTTTTTAAATGTTTAAGTTACTAAAAATTGAATAAAGAGTAGAAAGTTCTTAGAGAATTAGTGAAATGTAAGTAGGAGACTAGGAAAGTGGGGGGAGTCAATGTTAACTTTAGGAAACACTAAAAGGTGAATGACAAAGAAGATATAGTACACTTTTGGCTCACTGGATAACAATATAAAGTCAAAACACTATTTGCAAAATATTAGAATGTTATATTGGAAGAATGGGTATGGGTGAAGTGAGGAGACACAAAGTTCCTAAATTCCCACCTCATGTAAAAGCAAATCAAAAAGATAAAAAATGGGACACCTAGGTGGCTCAGTCAGTTAAGCATCTGACTCTTGACATCAGCTCGGTCATGACCTCATGGTTTGTGAATTCAAGCCCCCCATTGGGCTCTGACCTGACACTGTGGAGCCTACAATTCTGTCTCTCTCTCTCTCTCTCTGCCCCTCTCCTGCTCTCAAAATTAATAAAAATAAACCTAAAAATCATAAAAAATGGATTTAACAAATCCATATATTATTTAGAAATATGAAGGTAAATACCAAGAGAAAAGTTGAAAGAGGTAAAAGTAGTACTTTTGGAGAGAGGGCCTTGGGTCAGAAAAGTAGAGCAAGGGATTCATGTTTTTCTTTTATAATCCTTTAAAATAAAACAAGTAATGTTACATTTACATAATGAACAGGAATCCAAAGATACCAGAGATATTGCTCTAACACACATATAGACTGAATTGTGCCCCCCTCAAATCCACATGTGGAAGCCCTCCCCCACAATGTGACTGTATATGGAGATGAGGCCTGTAAAGAGGTAAGCTTAAATGAAGTATAAAGGTGGAAACCTAATCCAATAGGATGGGCATCCTTATAGGAAGAGGAAGAGACAGGGGTTCACTCTCCTTCTCCCTGCGTTTACACACCAAGGAAAGACCAGGTGACGACATAGTGAAAAGGTGGCTGTCTACAAGCGAGGAGGAATGCTCTCACCAGAAACCAAATCAGCCAGAACCTTGAGCTTGGACTTCTGCCCTCCAGAACTGTGAGAAAATAGATTTCTGTTGTTTTAGCCACTCAGGCTGTGGTATTTTGTCATGGCAGCTGGAGCTGACCAATACACACATCAACACAGAATAGATGCTAAAGTTATATTTTTAGGATCTATAATTATTGCCTATTTTTTGTTGTACTTACTAAATCTACTGATCTTGGATAACAAATATCAATAGAAAACATCAATAATTAATGGATTATTAGGACTCATTATTTCTCAGGATAGTAAATGAATGGATTTTTGTGACTATTTTTCCTCCTATTTCAGTATGTAGTACTATATTAGTCCAGGTTCCCCAGAGAAACAGAACTAAGAAGTCCCATGATCTGCTTTCTGCAAACTGGAGAGTCAGGATAGCCAGTGATGTAATTTGCAGCCCAAATGCAGAAGACCAGTGCCCCAGCTAGCTCAAAGAAGGTAGAGAAAATGAGTTCTCCCTTACCCTGCCATTTGTTCTACTCTGGCCTCTGGTGGACTGGACGAGGCCCACCTACACTGGGGAGGGCCATCCTCCAATTCAAATGGTACTCTCATCCAGAAACACCCTCAAAACACACCAGAATAGTATTTAAACAGATACATAAGCATCCGTGTCTCAGTCAAGATGACATAAAATTAACACTCACAACAACTATATGTAAAAATACTCCTAGAGACGCCTGCCTGGGTGGTGCCGTTGGTTAAGTATCCAGCTCTTGATTTCAGCTCAGGTCATGATGTCACAGTTCGTGAGTTCATGCCCCGCATCCAGCTCTGTGCCGACAGCTCAGAGCCTAGAGCCTGCTTCAGATTCTGTGTCTCCCTCTCTCTCTCTGCCCCTCCCCCAGTTGTGTTTTCTCTCTCTCTCTCTCCCAAAAATAAATAAACAATAAATAGATAAAAAAATTAAATATTTATAAAACTAATATAAATGACATTTGGATCATTCCTGTTACTGCTTTCCTAATTTGCAAAAGCAATTTAAAATGTAGTTTACCCATAATATTGCAAATTCTGTTAGTTATGTTCCTTGAATATTTTATGATAACTTAAGAGAAAATATGTGTTTTTTTGTTTGTATTTTGATCAACTTTTCTAAACATTGTGCTCACTCTTTCTTAACAGTGTTGTTGCTGGCTAGATATAGGGTTTGCTATCCTTTGGGGGCCTCATCAAGAACTGGCTATGTCTTCTTGCTCTTTTTCTTACTCCAGTGGATTACCAGATCACATTCCCTCAAGAAGCCCTTCAGTTTCACGTTCAGTATTTACTTTCATGAATTTTCCCAAGGAAAGGATCTATTCATTAAGTCTGAGCTCTCTGACTTTCTATATCTATATCCATCTACATCTATATCTATATCTATATCATCTATATCTATATCTATGTCTATATCTGTATATATCTTTAGACTATATGTATAGTGTATATCTATAGCACTGATGTATTATTGCAGCTGCTTTGTGTGAGCATGGATGTGTTACTCATTGCACAGCTAGGTGGTGATAGAAGGCTAGTGGAATAAAGATTGAGGATAGCTTGAAGTCCCACCACAGACGTGAAAAGGACTCTTTTTAACTGCTTAGAAAACTTATAAACGTGTAAAACAGTTAATAAGTCGATCAATGGTCATACTGTGGTATACCAAGTTCTAGAAAGAGTTACCCTTTTGCAAGAGCACTGTTAGTTAATCACCATTGATTGCTTTTAGTGTCTTGTTTATACACAAAAGCACTACTTTTACTACTTCTCTTATAACCAAAGTAGAGGCTAGGATTCAGACCCACTCTGAGGAACTTAACAGTTTATATTCACTTTAGTGCAGTTTAAGATTACAATAAGATACAAATCCCAAAAAACGAGATATAACTTTTTGCTGAGTATGGTTTACGGTAGTCTATAGAACAATGTATCCTACACTGAGCATAATTAGAAAATGTCTACATTTGGTGGTATAATGTGATCTTATTATAAACTAAAAAGTCATGTTGAGCACTGGACATTGTCCAATGTTTAATTCATATGATTCATTCTGAGTTTCTGACTGAGATCATTCTCTCTGGCCTTGCATATTTCTCCTGGGACCCATAAAATATGCAGCTAACTTAATTTCATGACTGTACTATTTCTGCTTCCTTTCCTGGAAAAGCGGAAATCATTCAGATAAGCTTTCAAACTGCCTTATAGACAATGACTGAAATATTTTAAAAGGAATTCCGTTGTTCTAAAACTGCTCTAATACAGTAGCCACTAGTCACATGTGGATTTTTGAAAGATTAAAATGTGTTTATTTCAAATTGAGACATACTGTAAGTATAAAATACACACCAGATTTCAAAGACATATGAAAAAAATATAATAACGCATCTCATTTTAAAATGTTATAATGTGGGGCACCTGGGTGGCTCAGTCGGTTGAGCATATGACTTTGGCTCAGCTCATGAGTTCAAACCCCACATCAGGCTCTATGCTGACATCTCAGAGCCTGAGTCTGCTTCAGATTCTGTGTCTCCCTCTCTCTCTGCCCCTCCCCTGCTCGTGTTCTCTCAAAATAAATAAGCATTAATTTTTTTTTAATTTTATCATGATTGCATGCTGAAATTTCAAAATTGTGAACATATTGGTTTAAGTAAAGTGTATTTTATTGGTATAATATACTCTTAAAATTAATTTCACCTATTTCTATTTAGTTTTTATAATGTGACTACTAGATAATTTTTAAGTTACTTATAAGGATCTCATTTGTGGCTTATATTACATTTAGAACAATACTGTTCTAAAGAAACATTCTGTTAATAAACATCTGTTATTCCAAATGCCTTCTGGAATAAAGTGCTAACTGAGAGGCTTCCTTGAAATTCAATTTCTAAAAGCCAGCAAGCATGAGAAATACACTTTCTTCCTTCAGAAATATTCACTCTTCATCTCCAATTACTTATTTCTTGGGGGTTATTAAGGTCCTCTTTTAAAATGTGAATTGAAGAAGATTAGGCCAGGGTCATTTCCATCTTGGTATCAATTAATATAATCAGATCATTAGATTGCTTTTTCTCTAAAATCTGGAAAGGATAAACTAGTCTTCAGAGAACTACAGGACTTTTTTGTAATGTGATTCATGAATTACAAACTAAAATAAAGTCTCTCCTTCTCTTCCACAGTAGAGCACAGAGCACATGTGAAAGTTCTGTTAGCCCTTAGAATAGTTAAAAATTCATAAACCTTGAAATAAGTGCAGGGTATAAAAATCATTGCATTTTACAAAACAAAATTTAAAACTGACTTTGAAAACTGCATAAAATAATGAAACATCCTCTCCCTGACTCTCTTTTGTCCAAATGATGAACTCTTTAAAGCAAAACTCAGTTGTCACTTCTGCTTTTAAAATGTTCCTGGCCTCACACCTCAACGTGGACATCTTCCTTTGGGAGCTCACTATGCCTTCTGCAGATATACACCCCTTCATTACTTGCATGCATGTTTATGTTTGACCCTACATAATTGTAAGGTCCTTGAGGACAGGCAGGAGGTCTCACTTATTGGCAAGTCCCCATGTTTCTCACTGTCAGAAAGAGAAAGAAATTACAAATAAGCAAAAGGAGAAGGCTAGAATGAACCTCAAGGTACTAGATTGGAATCAGAGGTATCAGTATAAATCATGTTTGTTGTTTTACTACACACACAGAGATAGAAAACTAGCTAAGCGTATATACATGGATTGGTATACATGTAGCCAACAAATATTTAAGGGGGAGATACTTTCAGCTATGCAATATCCTGCTCCTTCTTAAACTATGGTCCATTAATTTTCATATTCATCATTTGGTTTTGCCTACAGCAATTATTAGCTTTAGTATGGTGATAGAAATCCAGCTAAGTGTATATATATGGATTGGTATACATACACATACATTTTTTTTTAGCTTTGTTGGCTCAGAGAGCCTAGATGAACATACCTACTGCCCAGCTCTTGGTTTTAAAATTTAAAATATTATCCCCCCAAAAAAAGAACCAAGACTCCTTGGTGAAATGGTTGATGCCAAGGCTGAGTAGGGAAAATACAAAATGAGCCTGGAGCATCTTGCAGTGCCAAAAAGTAAGTAAGTGCCAAAAAGACAAAAAGATGGGGGCGTATCAAAGGGACATAAGAGCCAGCCTTGAAGAGCTCCCAATGGCCAAAACTGGAACAATTTGAACAACTAAATAAATAATAATAGTATTAGATTATAATTCAAAGAATAAAATAAATACCCATGAGTACTCTGGGTGAATTTAAAAATGAGGGAGAAGGGACAACTCTTCCATACAGAAGAATTCTAATTGATACATTTGTTAGGAGTGGGAGAAATAAGAATCACCATACCAAAGCTAATAATTGCTCTAGGCAAAACCAAATAATGAATATGAAAATTAATGAACCATAGTTTAAGAAGGAGCAGGATACTGCATAGCTGAAAGTATCTCCCCCTCAAATATTTGTTGACTACAAGGAATAACAGTGACTTAACATTGGAGAAACCTGACAGAAAACGCCCTAGGCCAGGGAGCCAAGGCTGATATCACCCATCATGGGACGTATCAGGGCTGGGTACCCTCTATAGGATGCTCTGGAGAGGGCATTACACCTCTGGGGTATCCTTCCCCCAAATCCATGGACTGTAACCATGAGAAAACAGCCAACCCAAATGGAAGGACATTTCACAAAGTAAAGAGAGCCAAAGATCATGAATTGAATCCTGATATAGACAGGATACTGGAGGAAAGGCCGGTGAAATATGACTAAAGTCAGAGCTGACGAATCTTTTAGAATATGTCCTGGTTGAAAAAAAAAAAAAAAAGATGAACATAACCTTCCAATAGAGAGATACCTTAACCCCTTGATCTAAGCACCTCTAATAGTTGTGCTCTAGACATTATGTGCCTGATGAAAATAGTATTAACTGTGAATAATCCTTGCTAAAAATGTTTGATAGAAGTAATTCAAACCTTTAGATTAAAGTTCCAGTCTACTGGAAATAAAAGAGACAACAGTTAAAGAAAGGACATAATCAGGAAACAATCAGATAAACACAGAAATTGAGAAAATTGGCCTTGGACAACTGGCTGAGTCTCTCCAACAAGTTCAAGGTCAAGACAAAAAATCAGGGCCAAGTACTGTGCTTGGTTTTAAAAATGTTTAGAGACAAAACAATGAAATGTAATGCATACTTCTTAATTAGATCCCGATTTAAACAAACCAGCTCTGAAAGGCATTTTATGGTCAATAGAGGAAATTTTAATGTTGTCTGACTATGAGGTGACATTAAGAAAGCATTGTAAATTTTTTTAGATATGAGAATTATATTGTGATTGTGTGGTAAAATAATTTTCTTTTTTAAAAGGATACATTCTGAACTATTTAGGGGTGAAAAGTTTAAAGTCACTTGTAAAAATAGATTGAACAAACCAGGAATAGTTGGGTAGACACCCCCAAGATGTTCTCTACACTCTCCCTGCATTTCCATTGACATAACTTGCTGAATTATTAAATCAGATTCCTACCTTCTCTCCTTGACCCTAGATTTCCTTCTCTCAAACAACATACACATAAATGCATTCATAAATATTGCCTTTGAGTTTTTCTCTATTCAAAATCATCCACATCTACTTTTTTTTTTTCATTGAAAATCTAGCATTCTCTAATATTTAGGACTGTTGTGACCTGGATCAACCTGGCTTATTTTAATTTCATGCTCTTTCCTTTGGCTGTTTTGTACCCAGAATATGCTACTGTCTGTCTTTATGCTACATAAAATAAAATTCACCATCCTATTAAGTGTATACTTCAGTGGGATTAAGTACACTGATGTTGTGGGGCACCCATCACCATTGTCCACTTACAGAACTCTTTCATCTTGCAAAACCGAAACTCTGTCCCATAAACACTTCCTCCTCACCCCTCTGTTCCCCGCCCCCAAGGTCCTGGTAACCACAATTCTACTTTCTGTTTCTATGAATTTGACCTATTCTAGGGACCTCATGTAAGTGGAATCATATAATTTCAGTGTTTTTAAGATTCTACCTGCTCACCTTTTAAATCAGATCCTGGGCCAGAAGTGAGCCCTGATAACCCCATCTACTCTTATCTCATTTGGTTTTGCTCCCGCCACAGCTTTTCTGACTTCTCCAAATATTTTAGACCCTTAAGTAATTGCCTTGTGTATTACTCTGATTGTCTCACTTATCTCTTTCCCAAATTTGATTACTAGATCTTTGACTCATAAAATTTTAAGTTTTTTATATTTACAGCCATCTGTCTTACATCCATCTTTCTACTGGATGTTGGATGCCCCACAAACTCCTCAAATGTGGCAAATATGATACTGAATGTGTCATCTGCCTGCTACTTCCTCTCTACTTTCTCCTTTGTGCTCTATTTCAGATTATGGCTACACCATTCACCATGTGGCCTAGTCAGAAGCCTGGAGGTCATTCTACATTCTTCCTCTTTCGGTACATTCTTCCTCTTTCCACATTCATGTTAATTCCATCCCATCAATGTCTTACAAACCACTCTCCCTGGTGTCACTCCTACTCCCATTCATCAGCAGAGCTCACTTGGATTTCTATAACTGGGTGCCTCCAACAGCTCTCCTGGCTCACTTCCCTCCACTCATCTTCCACTCTCAGGAACTATGGGACATCTTTATACATTTCTTATTTATATTATACTTGTTATTTATTTATAAGACAAAAAATATTTTTGTTTAACACAAATATAATACACTTTGATTGCAGAAAGTATTTGATAATAGATTTTCTAAACATCCTTCTCAGACAAAACTTTATCAAGGATATAGACGATTTGAATGGAAATAGAAGATCTGAATTAATAAGTTTGACCTAAAGGACATATATAGAGGGCTGCATCCAATAATTAGAAAATACTTTTTTTCTCAACAGAGAATGTAATTTTGGAATATTCACAAAAATTTATCATGTCCATAAAAAAAATCAACAAATTTTAAAGAATAAGTGTTATTCCAAACTAGATCTCTATTACTCACTAAGTCAGACTTAAATAACAAGACAAATATACCAACAAATTGGACAACCTACAAAAATAGGTAAATTCCTAGAAACAGACAACCTACCAAGACTGAATGATAAAGAAAAAGAAAATATGAACAGACCAATTACTAGTAAGGAGATTGAATCAATAATAATAAAACTCCCAACAAATAATAGTCCAGAACCAGACATGTTCACTGGTGAACTCTATCAAACATTCAAAAAAATTTACCAACCTTTCAAACTCTTCCAAAAATAAAAGAGGAGGAAACTCTTCCAAACTCATTTTATGGAGCCAACATTATCCTGATACCAAAACCAGACATAGATGCCACAAGAAAAGAAAATTACAGGTCAATATCCCTGATGAACATAGATGCAAAAATCCTCAACAAAATATTAGCAAATTGAATTCAACAATATGTTAAAAAATCATACTCTAAGATCAAGTGGGATTTATTCCAGGGACACAAGGATGGTTCAAAATATGCAAATCAATGAATGTGATACACCCCATGAACAAAATGAAGGATAAAAATCATATGGTAGTGTTGGGGTATCTGGCTGACTCAGTACAGCATGCAGCTCTTGATCTCAGGGGTGTGAGTTTGAACCCCACATTTGGTGTTGAGATTACTTAAAAATAAAATCTCTAAACAAAACTCTAAACAAAATAAGCATACTGGGAACATACCTCAACATGATAAAGGCTATATATGACAACCATCAGTTAACTTCATTCTCAGTGATGAAAAGCTAAAAGTTTTTCCTCTAAAATCAGGAGCAAGACAAGGATGTCTATTCATAGCAGTTTTATTCAACATAGTACTGAAAGTCCTAGCCACAGTAATTAGGCAATAAATAGAAATAAAACATCCAAATTGGAAAGAAAGAAGTAAAACTGTCACTATTTGCAAATGACATATTATATATAGAAAACCTAAAGATTCCACCAAAAAAACTGTTAAAACTAATGTACAAATTCAGTAAAATTGCAGGATACAAAATCAATATACAAAAAAAATCTATTTTGTTTTCATTCACTAATAGCAAACTATGAGAAATAGAAATTAAGGGAAAAATCCTATTTACAATCACATCAAAAGTCATAAAATACCTAGGAATAAATTTAACCAAAGAAGTGAAAGACCTGTATACTTACAGGTATAAGACATTGATGAAAGAAATTGAAGAAGACACAAAGAAATGGAAAGACATTCCATGCTCATAGATTGGAAGAACACATTAGGCTCCCAGAAGACAACATAAGCAGTTGTCACGGCTCCTTGACACCAGTCTTAGTGATGATGTTTGGAATCAGACACCCAAAGCAAAGACAACAAAAGCAAAAATAAGCAAGTGTGACTGTATCAATCAAAACCTTCTTCACAGCAAGGGAAACCATCAACAGAATGAAAAGTCAACCTACTAAATGAGAAAAAATAGTTGCAAATCATATATCTGATAAAGGGCTAATATCCAAAATATATACAGACCTTATACAACTCAATAGCAAATAAACAAGCAACACTATTTTAAAATGGGCAAAAGATCAGGGCGCCTGGGTGGCTCAGTCAGTTAAGCATTCGACTTCAGCTCAGGTCATGATCTCACAGTTTGTGAGTTTGTGCTGACAGTTCAGAACCTGGAGCCTGCTTCAGATTCTGTGTCTCCACCACTTGAAAGAGAGCACAAGTAAATAAACATAAAAAAAAATTTTAATGGGCAAGAGATCTAAGTAGATATTTTTCCAAAGAAGACATACAAATGGACAACAGGTACATGAAAATATACTCAACACCAGTAATCTTCAGAGAAATGCAAATCAAAACCCGATGAGATGTCTCCTTATACCTATTAGAATGGCTATTACCCAATAAATAACACGTGTTGGCAAGTATGCGGAGAAAAGGGAACACTTGTGCACTGTTGGTGGGAATGTAAATCAGTGCAGCCACTGTGGAAAACAGTATGAAGTTTCCTCAAATAATTAAAAATGGGACTCCCATATGATCCAGCAATTTCACTTCTGGGCTTTTATCTGACGAAAATGAAAACACTAACTCACCAATATATGCACACTCATATTCACTGAAGCATTATCTACAATAGCCAAAATATGAAACCAGCCTGAACGCCCATCAAAGGATGAATGGATTAAAAAAACTGTGATATATAGATACAATGGAATAATATTCAGCCATAGAAAAGAATGTCTTTTGTGACAACATGGACAAATTTGAGGGCATTATTCTAAGTGAAATAAGTCAGACAGAGAGACACAAATACTGTATTATCTCACTTATATCTAGAATTAAAAACAAAACAAAACAAAACAAGCTCATAGATAACAGAGAACAGTTTGTGATTACCTTTAGAAAGGTTTATTAAATTTATTATATAAAAAATTATGTTTTTTTATTATTATAAGTAAAACAATCTCTAGTTATTCCTGGGATATATAAAAGCTTTGTTTTTTATATGTTTATTTTGCAATTGTACATCTTGCTGAAGTTTTGTAAGAATGCTGTTGTTTCAATTAATCATATCATCTACAAATGATCGCATTTTTTTCTCTTTTCCAAAAGTTATACTTCCTCAATGGTCTCCTTAATTTTATTCCTCACTATAAGCGTGTAGCTAGTTCTTCATTGTAAATATGTCTTTGATTTCATATTTCTTTAAGCACACTGTAACAACATTTATCAGCAACATAACTTGAATTATAACACTTCTAGGCATTTATTAAGATGACTATATGGTTCTTCTCCTTTACAAATAGAGTAAAATGTATTTTTCTTACCAGAAAGCCAACCTTGTATTTCTAAAATTTCTAGCATGTTAGCTTACTTGGTCATGGATTAATGTTCCTGTGATATATAGTTGGTATTGATTTGTTCATAATTATTTAAGATTTTTCAATCTATTTAATTCTTTCCTACTTCCTTTGGCAATTTTTGGTACTGGATTCATGCTAACTGTGTAAAATGAATTAGGATGATTTTTCTACATTCTGAGACAGTTTAAATAGCTTTAAACATTTCCTCCTTGAAATGTTAAAATAATTCTCCTGTAAAACACGTGGACTTGATGTCATTTTTAAAAAGAATTCTTCTATAATTTTATCAGACTTCACTGATTTTCTATTGCAGATTTCTTGAGAAGATTTTGATAAGTTGTTTCCTAGAAAAAAAATAGTTCATTTCATCCAGATTTTCAAATTTATCAGCACACGGTAATACAGAATTTCTAATTTAAAACACACTTTTTGGGTGCCTGGGTGGCTCAGTCCGTTAAGCAGCTGACTTCAGCTCAGGTCATGTTCTCACAGTTTTTGAGTTCAAGCCCTGCATGGGGCTCTCTGCTGTCAGCTTAGAATCTGCTTCTGATCCTTCTGTCTCCCTCGCTCTCTGCCCATCCCCCACACTCACTTGCCCTCTCTCTCAAAAATAAATACTAAAAATAGTTTTTTTCAATTTCTATAATGTTTATTTCTGTTTGAGAGACAGACCACAAGCTGAGTAGGAGCAGAGAAGGAAACACAGAATCTGAAACAACAGGTTCCAGGCTTTGAGCTGTCAGCACAGAACCCAATGCAGGGCTTGAACCCACGAACCATGAGATCATGAGCTGAGCTGAAGTCGGATACTTAACTGACTGAGGCACCCAGGCACATCTAAAAAAAAGAATAAGACACTTTTGGGGCATCTGTATGCCTCAGTCAGTTGAGCATCCAATTCTTGAATTCAGTTCAGGTTATGATCCCAGGGTTGTGGGATCGAACCCTGTACCAGGCTCTGCACTGAGTGTGGAGCATGCTTGAGATTTTCTCTCTCTCTCCCTGTCTCTCTCAAAATAAATAAATAACCATTTTTTAAGCTAAAATAAAATACAAATAAAATAAAAAGACACTTTTATTTATCCTAATAAGTGTTTTTGTTCTTTACAAATTCCTGGCTTCTGTTTTTTGCTATGACTAAGTATTTTATTTTTCTTCTTCAATGTTTTGAGAATATTGATCCTGCCTTTAATTTTTATAGTAGTTACCTTGCTATTTTCCAAAAGCATTTCTTCATTGTTCATTTCTCTAATTGTCAACCTTAGTTTTGATATGGAACATTTTGACTCTATTTCTGATGAAAATATGGAAAACTTTATTCATTAGCTCCTCCATCTGTGCCTCAATCTCAGGGCCCCATTAATTCTCAGTTTTTAACATCAGTTAATATAGTTTATCAAAATACTACTGAATTATTGCTTTTCCCATTATTTATCCTGTTGAAGACTTTAACATTTCACTCCATTTTATAAAGAGATTTAGGACAATGACTTAAATTTATTTGTGTTTATGTGATTTCAGTTTCACTACAGTCTTGTGGTATGACGTGGATTTAATAAACTCAATTTTCCTTCATGTCTAAATTGGTTGGAATAATCTAAGTAAGCAGCTTCTTGTCTCAAGAAGTGGTATCATTTCTGAACACTTACATATCTGAAAATGTCTTTCTTCCATTGTCTTCATCTGTGAAGGCATCTTCACTAGGTATAAATTCTTTAATTGGGGCTCCTGGGGGGGCTGGGTCAGTTGAGCATCCAACCTCATCTCAACACATGATCTCACAGTTTGTGAGTTCAAGCCCTGCATTGAGCTCTGTGCTGACAGCTCAGAACCAGGAGCCTGCTTCAGATTCTGTGTCTCTCTCTCTCTGCTCTTTCCCCGCTTGCTCTCTCTCTGTCTCTCTCAACCATAAACATTACAAAATTTTTTTTTAATTTTTTAATTTAAAATTTCCCTCTCTAAAACGCAGGAGGATAGTTTCCTATCTGGTAGTGCATGAGGCTAATTTGGTTTTTCGTCTCTTGCAGGTAACTGGCTTTTGTTTGTCCTTGCCTTTCCTTTCATATTTTAATGCTTAGAATTAAATTATAGTTTGTGTTTAAATTACACGATGTGTCTAGTTATAGAATGCTTTTCTCATCGATTTTTCGAGAACATGATGAGCTCTTTCAATCCATACATGTAGATCTTTCTTTGGTGCCCCAAAATCTTTGTTCAACTATATCTCTGAGCAGTACTTTTGCTCTACCTGTTCTGTTTTCTTCTTCAGAAACATCAAATACGCAACGCTCAAATGCCAACCTTTGCTCTTCCATCAGCTGTCCACTCTCTCGTTGGTACCATCTCAAGGTACTTATGAAAGCTACTCTTTTTCCTCGTGACACTGATTCTATCTTCTGCCGTATCAGTGATGGTATATTTTTGTGTCTGCTGTGCATTTTCTTTCTGCATTCTTCAGTTCCTAAAAGTGTCACCATACTCAACCTGTTCTCTCTTTATGGCTTTCTGTTTTGGCTTCACAAACAGCACATTTTTTGACACTCACTTGAAGAGGTGCAAGCGTTTCCTGAAAATTTCTCCCAGTTTCTGGAAATGAGAATATACACTGATACAGCATAATTTTCAGTGTTTAGGACAATGCTCCTTTTCTGTGTTTCTCAGTATTCTGTCCCAGGTCCCACCATCTCCACCTCAACAGACCTGCAGCTACATCACTCATCTTTGGCAGTAGCAAGAAATATCCCTGGATGTTGGGAGACTAAGATATTTGTATGTTTCAGTTATTTTTAATTTTTTAATTTTTTAATTTACTTCCAAGTTAATTAGCATATAGTGCAACAATGATTTCAGGAGTAAATTCCTTAGTGCCCCTTACCCATTTAGCCCATCCCCGCTCCCACAACCCCTCCAGTAACCCTCTGTTTGTTCTCCACATTTAAGAGTCTCTTATGTTTTGCCCCCCTCCCTGTTTTTATATTATTTTTGCTTCCCTTCCCTTATGTTCATCTGTTTTGTATCTTAAAGTCCTCATATGAGTGAAGTCATATGATATTTGTCTTTCTCCAACTGACTAATTTTGCTTAGCATAATATACTCTAGTTCCATCCACGCAGTTGCAAATGGCAAGATTTCATCCTTTTTGATTGCTGAGTAAGACTCCATTATATATATATATATATATATATATATATATATATATATACTACCTCTTCTTTATCCATTCATCCATCGATGGATATTTGGGCTCTTTCCATACTTGGGCTATTGTTGGTAGTGCTGCTATAAACACTGGGGTGCATGTGCCCCTTTGAAACAGCATACCTATAGCCCTTGGATAAACGCCTAGTAGGGAAATTGCTGGGTCATAGGGTAGTTGTATTTAAAAAATTTTAAGGGACCACCATCATGTTTTCCAGAGTGGTTGCACAAGTTTGCATTCCCACCAACAGTGCAAAAGAGATCCTCTTTCTCCGCCTCCTCACCAACATCTATTGATGCCCGAGTTGTTAATGTTAGCCATTCTGACTGGTGTGAGGTGGTATCTCATTGTGGTTTTGATTTGTATTTCCCTGATGAGTGATGTTTAGTATTTTTTAATGTGTCAGGTGGCCGTGTGGATATCTTCCTTGGAGAAGTGTCTATTCATGTCTTTTTCCCTTTTCTTCACTGGATTATTTGTTTTTTGGGTGTTGAGTTTGATAAGTTCTTTATAGATTTTGGATACTAATCCTTTATCTGATATGTCATTTGCAAATATCTTCTCCCATTCCATCAGTTGCCTTTTAGTTTTGCTGACCATTTCCTTCGCTGTTCAGAAGCTTTTTATTTTGATGAGGTCCCAACAGTTAATTTTTGCTTTTGTTTCCATGGCTTCCAGAGATGTGTTGAGTAAGAAGTTGCTGTGGCCAAGGTCAAAGAGGTTTTTGTTTGCTTTCTCCTCGAGGATTTTGATGGCTTCCTGTCTCACATTTATGTCTTTCATCCATTTTGAGTTTATTTTTGTGTATGGTGTAAGAAAGTGGTCCAGGTCCAGTTTTCTGCATATCGCTGTCCAATTTTCCCAGCACCAGTTGCTGAAGAGGCTGTCTTTATTCCATTGGATAGTCTTTCCTCCTCTGTCAGAGATTAGTTAGCCATACGTTTGTGGGTCCATTTCTGGGTTCCCTATTCTGTTCCATTGATCTGTGTGTCTGTTTTTGTGCCAGTACCATACCGTCCTGATGATTACAGCTTTGTAATACAGCTTGAATTTTGGGATTGTGATGCCTCTTTTCAAGATTGCTTTGGCTATTCAGGGTCTTTTCTGGATCCATACAAATTTTAGGATTGGTTGTTGTAGCTCTGTGAAGAATGCTGGTGTTATTTTGGTAGGGATGGCATTGAATATGTAGACTGCTTCGGGTAGTATTGACATTTTAACAGTATTTGTTCTTCCTATCCAGGAGCATGGAATATTTTTCCATTTTGTGTGTGTGTGTGTGTGTGTGTGTGTGTGTGTGTCCTCTTCAATTTCTTTCATAAGCTTTCTATAGTTTTCAGTGTATACATTTTTCACCTCTTTGGTTATGTTTGTTCCTAGGTATTTTATGGGTTTTGGTGCAATTGTCAATGGGATTGATTCTTGATTTCTCTTTCTGCTGCTTCATTATTGGTGTATAGGAATGCAACCTATTTTTGTGCATTAGTTTTATATCCTGCAACTTTGCTGAATTCATGAATCAGCTCCAGCAGTTTTTTGTGGAACCTTTTGGGTTTTCCATATAGAGTATCATGTCTTCTGTGAAGACTCAAAGTATGACCTCCTCCTGGCAGATTTGGATGCCATTTATTTCATTCTGTTGTCTGAATGCTGAGGCTAAGACTTCCAATACTATGTTGAGTAACAGTGGCGAGAGGGGACTTCCTGTTGTGTTCCTGACCTTATAGGGAAAGCTCTCAGTTTTTCACCATTGAGGATGATTATTAGCGTCGGGTCTTTCATACATAGCTTTTATGTATGATCTCCTATCCCTACTTTGTTGAGGGTTTTTTTTTTTCTAAAATAATTTTATTTTATTTTTTTAATTTTTTTTAGTGTTTTTATTTATTTTTGAAGGAGAGAGAGAGACAGAGCATGAGCGGGGGAGGAGCAGAGAGAGAGGGAGACACCGAATTCAAAGCAGGCTCCAGGCTCTGAACTGTCAGCACAGAGCCCAACGTGGAGCTCGAACTCACAAACTGTGAGATCATGACCTGAGCTGAAGCTGGACGCTCATCCAACTGAGCCACCCAGGCGCCCCTCTTGAAGGTTTTTATAAAGAAAGGATATTGTATTTTGTCAAATGCTTTCTCTGCATCTATTGAGAGGATCATGTGGTTCTTGTCCTTTCTTTTATTGATATGATGTATCACATTGATTGTTTTGTGGATATTGAACCAGCCCTGCATCCCAGGACCCACTTGGTCCTGGTTAATAATTTTTTAATGTATTGTTGGATTTGGTTGGCTAGTATCTTGCTGAGGATTTTTGCATCCATGTTCATCAGGGATATTGGTCTGTAGTTCTCCTTTTTAGTGGGGTCTTTGTCTGGTTTTGGAATCAAGGTAATGCTGGCTTCATAGAAAGAGTTTGGAAGTTTCCCTTCCATTTCTATTTTTTGGAACAGCTTCAAGAGACTAGGTGTTAACTCTTCCTTTAAATGTTTGGTAGAATTCCCCTGGAAAGCCTTCTGGCCCTGGACTCTTGTTTTGGGGGATTTTTGATTACTAATTCGATTTCTTTACGGGTTATGGGTCTGTTTAAATTTTCTATTTCTTCTGGTTTCAGTTTTGGTAGTGTATATGTTTCTAGGAATTTGTCCATTTCTTCCAGATTGCCCATTTTTTTGGCATATAACTGCTCGTAATATTCTCTTATTATTGTTTGTATTTCTGTTATGTTGATTGTGATCCCTCCTCTTTCATTCTTGATTTTATTTATATAGGTCCTTTCATTTTTCTTTTTGATCCAACTGGCTAGTGGTTTATCAATTTTGTTAATTCTTTCAAAGAACCAGCTCCTGGTGTCATTGATTTGTTCTGCTGGTTTTTTTGTTGTTGTTTGTTTGGTTGGTTGGTTGGTTTCGATAGCATTAATTTCAGCTCTAATCTTTATTATTTCCTGTCTTCTGCTGGTTTTGGGTTTTATTTGCTGCTCTTTTTCCAGGTATTTAAGGTGTAATATTAGGTTGTGTATGTGAGGCCTTTCTTCCTGCTTTATGAAGGCCTGGATTGCTACGTACTTCCTTCTTATGACCATCTTTGCTTCATCCCAGAGGTTTGGTCATGGTGTTATCATTTTCATTGACTTCATGAACTTTTTATAATCCTCTTTAACTTCTTGGTTAGCCCATTCATTCTTTAGTAGGATGGTCTTTAGTCTCCAAGTATTTGTTATCTTTCCAAATTTTTCTTGTGGTTGATTTCGAGTTTCATGGCTCTGTAGTCTGAAAATATGCGTGGAATGATCTCAATTTTTTTGTACTTGTTAAGGGCTAATTTGTGTCCTGGTATGTGATCTATTCTGGAGAATGTTTCATATGCACTGGAGAATAATCTGTATTCTGCTGCTTTGGGATGGAATATTCTGAATATATCTGTTAAGTTCATTTGATCCACTGCCATTCAAAGCCATTGTTTCCTTGTTGATATTTTTTTTTATTTTTTTTAACATTTATTTATTATTGAGAGACAGAGAGACAGAGCATGAGCAGGGGAGGGGCCAAGAGATGGGGAGACACAGAATCCAAAGTGGACTCCAGGCTCTGAGCTGTCAGCACAGAGCCCAAAGTGAGGCTCAAACTCACAAACCACAAGATCATGACCTGAGCCAAAGTTGGACACTTAACCAATGGAGCCACCCAGGTGCCCCTGTTGATTTTCTTTTTAAATGCTCTGTCCATTGCTGTAAATGCGGTGTTGAAGTCCCCTACTATTATGGTATTATTAATCAATGAGTTCCTGTAAGTTTGTGATTGATTTATATATTTGGTTGTTACAATGTTTGGAGAATAAATGTTTACAATTTTTAGGTCTTCTTGGTGGACAGACCCCTTAACTATGATAAAATGCCCTTCTTCATCTCTTGTTACAGTCTTTATTTTAAAGTCTAGATTGTCTGATATAAGTATGGCTACTCTGGCTTTCTTTTATTGACCATTAGCATGATAGATGGTTCTCCATCCCCTCACTTTCAAACTGAAGGTGTCTTTAGATTAAAGTGGGTCTCTTGTAAACAGCATATAGATGGATCTTGTTTTCTTATCCATTCTGCTACCTTATGTCTTTTGATTGGAGCATTTAGTCCATTGATGCTTAAAGTGAGCACTGAAAAATATGAATTTATTGCCATTTTGTTGCCTGTAGAGTTAGAGTTTCTGGTAGTGTTCTCTGGTCCTTGCTTCTCTTTGTTGCTTTTGGTGTTTTGTTTGTTTGTTTGTTTATGTCTTTTCTCCCCTCAGAGAGTCCCCTTTAAATTTCTTGCAGGGCTGGTTTAGTGGTCACGAATTCCTTTAATTTTTGTTTGTCTCAGAAACTTTTAATCTCTCCTTCTATTTTGAGTGACACCCTTGCTGGATAAACAATACTTGGCTGCATATTTTTCCAATTCAGCATATTGAATATATCCTGCCACTCCTTTTGGCCTGCCTAATTTCTGTGGATAGGTCTGCTGCAAACCTGATCTGTTCCCTTAAAAGTTAAGGACTTTTTTCCCTTGCTGCTTTCATGATTTTTTCCTTGTTTGAGTATTTTGTGAATTTGACTATGATATGCCTAGTTGATGGTTGGTTTTTGTTGAATCTAATGGGAGTCCTCTGTGCTTCCTGGGTTGTTTGTCTGTGTCTCTCCCCAGGTTAGGAAATTTTTCTGCTATGATTTGCTCACATAACCTTCTACCTTCTTCATCTTCTGGGACCCTATGATTCAGATGTTATTCCTTTTTAATGAGTCACTGGTTTCTCTAATTTTTAAATCGTGCTCTTTTGCTTTAGTCTCCCTCTTTTTTTCTGCTTCATTTTTCTCCACTAGTTTGTCCTCTATATCGCTGATTCACTGCTCTGCCTCATCCATCCTTGCCGCTGAGACAATCATTCGAGATTGCAGCTCAGTTACAGCATTTTTAATTTTGTCCTGACTAGCTTTTACTTCTCTTATCTCCACAGAAAGGGATTCTAATCTATTTTCAACCACAGCTAGTACTCTTATTATCATGATTCTAAATTCCAGTTCAGATATCTTGCTTGTATCTTTGTTGTTTAAGTCTCTGGTTGTCGTTTCTTCCTGTTCTTTCCTTTGGGGCAAATTCTTTCATTTCATCATTTTGATGGAAGAAAATGAATAAATAAGGTAAAAAAATTAAAATTAAAAAATTAAAAACAACACAAAAAATGAAATAAATGATGTAGATCTCAGGTGTGTTTTGGTCTGGTTGTTGAAAGGAGCATGATAGATTAGAGAAAAAAGGGCAAGATAAGAAAAAAAAGAAAAGGAAAACATTTGAAAATTTGAAAGAATGAATACAATGAAATAGAATAAAATGAAATGATGGAAGTAAAATAGAATTTGAAAAATTTACAAGAAAGTAAAATATATAGTAGAAAAAAATTAAAATAGTTTTAATAAATATTGAAAATAAAAATAAATTTTTCTCTTTCTGTATTCAAGAATCAGAAAAAAAAGAAAAAGAAAAAAATTAAATAGATGCACCAGCGAACAGACTGAAATATGATTGAAATTACATCAGTCTCCCCTAGAAGTCAAACTATGAAACACTTTATAGTCCATAAGCTAAGCAGGCACAGACTTGTTGTGTTCCTGAAGAGCGACGTTGGCCCAGTTGGGCAGTGCTTAGTTTAACGGCTCTGTTCTCCACTAGGTGGTGTGGCTTACCTTACTGGGGTGGATTGTTGTGGTGCTTGTAGGTATGTATGCGCATGTGTGGGAGGGGTGAAAATGGCATCACCAAGCTACGCAGTCTCTAGTATCGAAATTCTGTTCTCCCCAACCAGCAATTGTGCACCTGTCCTTTGTCTCTGGCATCCATCCACTCCTCGCTTTACACTGTCCATGACCAAGCTGTCAGGCTGCCCGGTGGCCCCTCCCTCCTGAGTTTTATCTCAAATGCTGCTGTGTTTCCCAACTCCTCACTTCTAAAGGACTGTAGCTCTGACCAGTCAGATCTTCTGGGGGAGGGTCGATGAGCAATGTCTAGGTGCCCACCTGCCTCCAGGAATGTTCAGAGGACTGTGCTTCTGTCAATGCCCAGAGACTACTCCTGGGTGCCAGCCTGCCCCATTAAATGTTCTGGGATCATGTAACAGTATTTCACGGATTATGGTAAATCACAACACACATCTGGCACCAGGTTTCTCCCGTAATGTCCTTGTTCCAACACCAGTGAATGTGGTTGTTCTCTGGTGTCCGCTGGGACCTTTGCCTGTGGGGTGGCCACACAGCCTCTACCAAATGTCCTCCCAGCAGGGGAACTGCCTCTCTCCATGTGGCCCGAGGACCCCGAGGACCTGAATCTCTGCTCCTTGGGATTCACCCTTCCCACCAGAGCACCAGAACGTATCAAGCTGAAGAATTTCAGACTCTGCACTCTCCAGGTTTATAGCATCTTAGTGGAATTTAAACCCTCTCTTTTCTCCTTTCTCCATTTTTTGTTCAGTCCCTGTGGCTTTTTCCCCTTTTGTACTTTCTCTCCAGCTGCTTTGGGGGGATGGTGCTTTTCCTGTATTCTCCCCCCCAACTCCATCATCTGTCTACATGCAATCACAGGTCCCTTCCTTTTGTGGCTTCTCTCTCCCCCAGTTCACTCTCTGCTCTGTGTACCTGCTGAGTTCTGTGGTTCAGTTTGTGCATATTGTTGTGTTAATCCACAAATCATTTTCTAGGTGTGCAGGATGGTTTAGTGTTGATCTGGCTGTATTTCATGGATGAGAGACAAAAAAAAAACTTCCATGCTCTTCTGCCATCCCTTATGTTTCAATTTTTTTTCAAACCTTCTAATGTACATATATAGTTTGGTGATGATTAAATTATTTTGGAAAAAAGAAAAATAGAAAAAAATTCTTTAATATATTCTCTGTGGAACAAAAACAGACACTCAGATCAATGGAAAAGAATAGAGAACCCAGAAATGGACCCACAAATGTATGGCCAACTAATCTTTGACAAAGGAGGAAAGACTGTCCAATGGAATAAAGACAGCCTCTTCAGCAACTGGTGCTGGGAAAACTGGACAGTGACATGCAGAAGAATGAACCTGGACCACTTTCTTACACCATACACAAAAATAAACTCAAAATGGATGAAAGACCTAGATGTGAGAAAGGAAGCCATCAAAATCCTCGAGGAGAAAGCAAACAAAAACCTCTTTGACCTTGGCTGCAGCAAGGTCAAAGTTGTGTTCTTACTCAACACATCTCTGGAGGCAAGGGAAACAAAAGCAAAAATTAACTGTTGGGACCTCACCAAAATAAAATCTTCTGCACAGCAAAGGAAACAATCAGCAAAACTAAAAGGCAACTGATGGAATGGGAGAAGATATTTGCAAACGACATATCAGATAAAGGGTTAGTATCCAAAATCTACAAAGAACTTAACAAACTCAACACACACACACAAAAAAAAACCAAATAACCCAGTGAAGAAAAGGACAAAAAACATGAATAGACACTTATCCAAGGAAGACATCCAGATGGCCAACAGACACATGAAAAAATGCTCAACATCACTCATCATCAGGGAAATACAAATCAAAACCACAATGAGATACCACCTCACACCAGTCAGAATGGCTAATATTAACAACTCAGGCAACAATAGATGTTGGCGAGGATGCGGAGAAAGAAGATATCTCTTTTGCGTTGCTGGTGGGAATGCAAACCAGTGCAACCCCTCTGGAAAACATGATGGTGGTCCCTTAAAATTTTTTAAATAGAACTACCCTATGACCCAGCAATTTCCCTACTAGGCATTTATCCAAGGGATACAGGTATGCTGTTTTGAAGGGGCACATGCACCTCAATGTTTATAGCAGCACTACCAACAATAGCCCAAGTATGGAAAGAGCCCAAATATCCATCAATGGATAAATGGATAAAGAAGAGGTAGTGTATATATATATATATATATACACACAATGGAGTATTACTCGGCAATCAAAAGAATGAAATCTTGCCATTTGCAACTGCATGGATGGAACTAGAGTATATTATGCTAAGCAAAATTAGTCAGTTGGAGAAAGACAAATATCATATGACTTCACTCATATGAGGACTTTAAGATACAAAACAGATGAACATAAGGGAAGGGAAGCAAAAATAATATAAAAACAGGGAGGGGGACAAAACATAAGAGACTCTTAAATGTGGAGAACAAACAGAGGGTTACTGGAGGGGTTGTGGGAGCGGGGATGGGCCAAATGGGTAAGGGGCATTAAGGAATCTACTCCTGAAATCACTGTTGCACTATATGCTAACTTGGATGTAAATTTAAAAAATAAATTAAATATAATGGAAAAAAATAAAGTACTCTGTGAAGAGCACAATAAAAAAATCAGTTTTTGTGAATCTAGGATATATATAAAAGTTATGATATGAGGATGGCAGTTAAAAATTATGTGCTTTTGCTTCTGAAAGGGAAGTAGATATATTGAGAAAGAATGACAACATTCTTTCCCTCATAAACTCCAATTTTATTCCAAATAATCACATAAGTTAAAAAATTTTCCTAAAATACTCTTACAAAAAAGTAACCCCAGTGTCACCAATTCTGGAAATTCCATTTTTTACATTAGTAATTACTACCTCAGTTGAGCTGAAACAGTCCAAAAATTCCATAGCTTCTATAGATTTCATCTTAAAAGTTAAAAAAATTCTATTTTTCATGATAAATGATGCTACTGATAACTTTACTTGGTAGACTTTTAGTTACTTTGGTTATTTTTACAATCTTACAAATAAGCAACACATATATATGAAATAATATTAAGCCAGTCTAATGGCTTTCATTGGAGGCCAAGGAGTTGCATTTTGTTAAACCCAAATTGAACAGAGTTTAATTTAGGTTAATACAGAGAAAGGCATGCTCTGGATGTGTTGTCCTTTGTTTTTCTTGAAACATCAGATTAATTGTAAAATGTTCAAAGAGCTTCTTATTACTCCTATAACAGAATGAATACCTTAACTTAATTGCACACAGTTAAGGGAAATTATCTGGAATGGCAATGAGAGATCATTTACTTGTAAATGTGGGCAAATGGCACCTGGTTTTCAACCTAGTGCAGAAAATAAGGAACTAAAGAATTAATATGTAAAGGCAAACAAAAAAGGGTTTTAGGAGAGAAGCCCACAGTAGAAAAGAATTCAAGAAAAAAAAGAATATGCTCTATGATCCTGAAAATTACACTCTATTCATTATTATCATGTTTGAGAAAAAAATAATTTCCTTGTAGCATGAAAAAGGAAAATACTTGATCATCTTATTTTAAGTGAGTAGCAGAATATTGGGTTAACTTTTGACTTAGATCCAACATACCCATTTATCCATCCTCCTCCTAATAACCAGTCGGTAATTTCATTTTCAATCAGAATAATATCTGAAACATATTTCTTATTTCCTTGTCTACATATATTTACCTCCTGAAAGAAATGATCAAATAACCTACATAGCCACCCACTTTAATACAAAACGATTCACATCTTTGTGGTTTTAAAGATATACTTTAAGACCTGCTTGAGCATCAGCTATTCCCAGCCCTCCTTTCAAGCTCTTTATCTCAGTCTGAAATGAATGTGAGCTATAAAACACATCAAGAATAATAAAATGCTTTGATTCAAGGATATACTTGCATTTTGGGACTACATAAAAAAAATTCCACAAATTAAGGGCTAAGACCAGGGGCACTTGGATGGCTCAGTTGGTTGAGCCTTTGACTCTTGATTTCAGCTCAGGTCATGATCCCAGGGTCATGGAATCAAGACCTGCATCAGGCTCCACACTGAACATGGCCCCGCTTCCCTGCTCGTGCTCCCTCTCTCCATCTAAAATTAAAAAAAAAAAAAGCTAAGACCAAATCAAACCCAAGTAATGTTACTGCAGCTTCATAGCACCATAGGTAAACCACAACAGGTCTTCCTGATAATTTACTGATTAAAAATCAAGATAACCATGGTACAGTCAGCCTGTAAGTAAAGGAAGACAATGAATTGATAAGTTTAACTGATGCCAGTCCAAAACAAGTAATTTGGTGAGAGGAGTAGTATAAGGTTCGTTTGAGAATTAATAACTTACTGTGGTATGGTACAGTGTACTAGGTACCAAGCAGAACACGTAGGTAGACCCACTAGCACACATCTACAAATAATTTTAAGATGTATCATATTTACTATTCAAGTACACTGAGTCCTGGTAAAATACCTCAGTTCACTACCATGCAAATCCAGGGGAGGGGAGAGGGAGGGGGCAGTGGAGCTGAACCAAAATCAAAAGTTTACTGTTATATACACGGAATGAGACAGGTGCTTAATTGCCCCAAAAGAAACACTGGAGAATACCTCAATATTAGGAAAATAAAGCTTAAAATTTATGTCCTTTATTTATAATTTAATAACTGGTTATATCAATGTCTGCATCAGGGGGAAGAAGAGGAAATGTAGAAAAAATGGCCTTGGTTCTTACAATAAAATACAAATCAGTAGCATAAAAAGTCCATAACTGTTTCCAAAAATAAATCCAGTTACCAACATCATTTTAAATCTCTTCTGACTGCTTCACTTTTACTCCCTAAATTCATTTCAGTACAGCAATAAGGATCTGCAAATATACTTTTATTATCTTTTTTATTTTCACCTGTGGTATTACAGAGTATCAGTGTGCAGTATTTCACTCTGATACTACCACTTGGTTGCTAAAAACTGCTCTTATTTTTAATTGCCTTACAGTACTCTAAGTTTATTTAGCAGAAATGAACTATGGAACCAGGATGTTCTTAGATGGGCACTCTGATTCTCATTTGTCACTGCGTATATATTGTAGACATACAGTAATAGTTCATGAATCTCACTTTGCTACATTTAGAAATTGGAAATTTCTACATTGGAATTGTGACTTAACAAAGTTGAACCAATATAGGATTCAGAAAGGCCTAAATCATCATAATGATATATCTTTCAATAAAAAATCTTAGAAAAATTCTTACTTGATTTTGGAAAGTTTCTGCAGAATCATATTGCGCTTTCCTAGTATTTGAAGATCAACCTTAGGGGTTCAAAGCAGCACAAAGCAAGAACAAAAATATAAAGTGTTGCTACAGGCTTCCAGGAAAGGCTGCAAGGATTCTGCAAAACAAATCACTGGTGCTTTACTGTTAGGGAGTAGCTAAAAAGGAAATTAAAAACAAAATAAACCAGAACTATGTGGGGTATTCATAAATATTGATTTGGATTTTCACTCTTTTCCTACTTAATCTTTGGGGCAAAAATATCATCATTTGAAAACTTAAAGTCTCCACTGGCTCTTGTTGAACCATGCAAACCAAAAATAAGATTATTTTCCCTAATATCCAACTTCTACTAAGTAGAATTTAGCAGAAATCCCAAGTTTGAAAGAATGGGGGAAGGCCATTTCTTCAATAATTTCATGACAGTAGGCTGTGTTTAAATAATTAGCAAAAAGAAATTTTGTTGGGGGGCACCTGGGTGGCTCAGTAGGTTGAGCATCCCACTTCAGCTCAGGTCATGAGTTCAAGCCCCTCATCAGGCTCTGTGCTGACAGCTCAGAACCTGGAGCCTGCTTCAGATTCTGTGTCTCCCTCTCTCTCTATCCTTCCCCTGCTTGTGCTCTGTCTCTCTCTCTCTCTCAAAAATAAACATTAAAAAAAAATTTTTAAAGAAATTTTGTTGCAGTAGCAATTTTTTAACACTAAATTTAAGGATTTTATTTAAAATAACAAGTGTTGGTGAGGATGTGGAGAAAAAGGAACACTTGTGCACTGTTGGAAATGCAACTTGGTGCACGAGTCTGGAAAACAGTATGGAGGTTCCTCAAAAAATTAAAAACAGAAATAGCATATGATCTAGTAATTCCACTACTGGATATTTACCCCCCAAAATGAAAACACTAATTTGAAAAGATATATATACCTCTATGTTTATTGCAGCATTATTTATAATAGCCAAGATATTAAAGCAACCCAAGTGCCATAGGTAGATGAATGGATAAAAAAGATGTGGTGTGTGTGTGTGTGTGTATATATATATATATATATATATATATATATACACACATAAATGTACACACACACAAAAATGGAATATTACTCTGCCATAAAGAACAAGATATTGCCATTTGTGACAATCTGGGTATACCATAAAATTTCATTTATATGTGGCCTTAAAAAACAAAACAATGAAAAAAGACACAAATGAATAAACAAACAAAAAACAGACTCTTAGATACAGGGAACAAATGGGTGGTTGCCAGAGGGGAGGGGGAGGATGGGTGAGATAGCTAAAGGGATTAGGAGGTACAAACTTCCAGTTACAAAATACATAAGTCACAGAGGTGACACGTACAGCATAGGGAATAGTCAATAAGATTGTAATGCGGCGCCTGGGTGGCTCAGACGGTGAGCATCCAACTCTTGATTTCTGCTCAGGTAATGATCCCAGGGTTGTAGGATCAAGCCCCACATTTTGGGATTCTCTCTCTCTCTCTCTCTCTCTCTCTCTCCCTCTGCCCCTCTACCCTGCTTGCTCCCTTTCTCTCTCTCTCTCTCAAAAAAGAAAAATTATAATAAGGTTGTATGATGACTATACTTATCATGGTAACACTGATTAATGTGTAAAATAGTTGAATCATTATGATGTCTACTGAAGCTAACACTCCCTGTTAGTATACTGCAATAAAAAAATTTAAAAATATGTCATTTGAGCATTATTGGCAATTTACATAATCTATGTATAGGGAATAACTTTCTACTCATAAAACCAAAAGGGAGAAAAGATTCATAAAAGAAAAGATTTAAAATTTTTTAAATAAAACCTTTAAATGTCTATGTAAAAAAATTTTAACTTAAAAAGCTCTAAAAAAGCTCTAAAAAACAAACAAACAAACAAAAAACAAATGGGAAATGTCAAACTTGGGGCAGGGTGGTGGTGAGAAATTCCCCTTGTAATATATCTGCCAGAGGATTGAAATTATTGTTATAAAAGGAGTTCTTATAAGAGAACTTAAGAAAAATATGGACCTAATATTTTTAGTAATGAGCAAAGGGCACAAGCAAGTAATCACAACAGGATAAATATAGAAAACATATTCAATCTTAGTAGGAATAAACTAATTAGAACTTGGCAAATTTGTATCAAAAGCCTTGGAAGGGTATATCCTTTGATTCAGCAATTCTGCCTGTAAGCCTGTGTCGGAATCAGATGTATGCAGAGTTTTGTGCATACGGGCCACAGAAAAGTCTGTAATAGTGAGAACTAAAAGCTCTGCTAAAGTGGTTATGAGCTGAACACAATAACGTATAAACATACTTTCTGAGATGTACATCACGAGTATTGGTAATTAGGGGGGCTTGAAGGAAGCAAAAATCAGAGAAAATTAATAAATTATGGCCTTTAAAATAGTTACATTCCTGGGGCACCTGGGTGGCTCAGTTGGTTGAGTGTCCGACTTCGGCTCAGGTCATGATCTTGTGGTTTGTGAGTTCAATCCCCGCATCGGGCTCTGTGCTGACAGCTTGGAGACTGGAGCCTGCTTCGGATTCTGTGTCTCCGTTGTCTCTCTCTGCCCCTCTCCCGCTTGTGCTCTGTCTCTCTATCAAAAATAAATAAAATGTAAAAAAAATTTTTTTTAATAAAAAAAATAGTTACGTTCCTGTGTAAAAAGCCTCCGTAAAATTCAGAGGCTCCCACAGTAAATACAGGACTTTATTTAACACAGATAAATAAGTCCATAGATACAAAGGACATAAAAAATATGAGAGCTTTAGGGGCGCCTGTGTGGCTCAGTGAGTTAAGTGTCTGACTCTTGGTTTCAGCTCAGGTCATGATCTCCTGGTTTGTGAGTTGGAGCCCCACATTGGGCTCTGTGCTGACTGTGCAGAGCCTGCTTGGGATTCTCTCTCTCCCTCTCCCTCTCTCTCTCTGCCCCTCCAGCATGCTCTCTCTTGCTTTCTCTTTCTCACACACACAAAATAAATAAATGAACTTAAAAAAAAGAAATAAAAAAATGATAGCTTTGTATCATCATTCTGAACCTACAAACATAGCTTGAAAGACTCTGTCTTTATTGAGTAAAATATTCAATAATGAAACCAACAAAATCCACACTAGCAAAGTCAGAACATTGTTGTGATGACAGAAAATGAAAGGTGGTACAGGCTAGCAATGGAGCACGATGACAATGGTCATGTGTCTTCTGCATATTACCATGGTGGCAAAAAATAGGATAAAAAATGTAATACTTTCCCCAGTATTACAGCAGTCTAACCTAAGTATGGACTAAACTGAGTTCACCAAGTCTTGTGTGTGTGTGTGTGTGTGTGTGTGTTTGTGTGCGCGCGCGTGAGTGCCTATGTGTGTGTGTGCACGCATGTGTATCTCAGTTACAGAATCTCCTTAAAGATTGAAAATGTAAATTACAAATATAGCACACATAATCCACAAATAGCATTAAAATGCATTGATTGAAATTTGAAGCATCTTCATTAAGCAATTAATTTTACATAGTTTTCTTTTTTTTTTTTTTTAATTGGCAACTGAGATTTATTTAAATTAAGTCAATGGGCACAGCAGGTGGTGCCTAGCCCTGGGAACTGAGATTTCTCTGGGTGTGGGATGGGACCACAGCTGGCCACCAGCCAGGAAACACAGCCTGTCAACTCTGGGAAGGTCAGTGTCTTCAGCTCCAAGCTCAGCATGGGCCTCAAACAGATTAATAAGTGATTTCCTTCAAACCTATTTCATTTCCTCCTTTGGTTGCCCAACAAAGGCAGTAATGCTGCAAAAGCTGTTCGAGAAGCTCCATTTCATCCAGAAATTGAAGACTCTGTTCTGTTCCCTTCAGCTTGAGGCAATCTGCTGTACAGTTCCATCATGTCAACTGCTGATGCCAATTCCCACCCATTAGACAGGAGCCATTCTTTCTGTGACTCTAATGACTTGCAGGTCTCCATTTCTGCCAGGTCACACTTTTGCCTCTGCAGTTTTCAATCATGATCTGTCCAAACCAGTCATCCATGTGTGTTCATAGTTTATGAACATGGCAGTCCCAAAACCATTGGCTGCCCACTTGAGAAACTTGGCCATCTGCTCCAAAGTCATGTAAAGCAGCACACATTCAGTTATCAGGAGTGTTGGCAATTGTGGATTCATGTTACATTTCTTTAGCTTCTCTTCCAGTTCAGGTAAGTTTCAGAGATCTGCTTCAATAATGGCATATCTCTTTGAATCCAACAGGTGTCCATTGATTTGAAGTGTGCCCTCTGAATGTAGTTTCATGATGGGTTGTGATAAGAAAGGTTTGATTTGATGCTATGCTTTCTCGTGACTATCAATGGAAAGTAGACTTCAAAATATTTACTTGGGAGATCTTCATCCTTTAATCTCCAGATGGTGATATCCATCCCAGCTCCAAGATTTAGAATTTAACAATGACGTTCTGTCTTCAGTAAAAATACTGACTGATGCCATGGACTTCAGCAAAATATTCTGTTAATTTCAGAGGCCTCCCTCTCCTCAGACAGTCTAACAAAATGCTGGATGTAAGGGTCATGCCAGTAGCCAATGCTTACTGTAAACCTAAACAGACTTGTTTGTTTCTTTTCTTGTGAGCTCTGCTGCTTTCAAGTAGATCTGCAAGGCCTTAAGTTTTGAATCACCTCTTACATATAGAAGCATCTTTGCAGGTGCCATGCACACCCTCATCATCTGTGTCTGTTGAGGAAGAAGAACAGGAGGTGAAAGAGGGCCTCCTCAGGCTAGTGGCCATGGGTGTGGAGGTTCTGGGGTGCTATTCCCACTGAGGATGTGGAAGTGGGATCCACAGATGCCCGGGAAGAGCAAGTCTCTGAGAAAGCAGGAGAGATGTGTACATAGTTTTCTTATTCAGATCCTGAGATAGATGATTCATGCCAACTGTCAACAAGGAAGTTAATTATTGTATGGTGAAGAGAATTGAAGTCAATTGATAAAAAGCAATCATTAGTCACTACCAGAAAGATCACTGAGAGTTCTTAACATACCTACAATCTACAGTATCAGTGTTTTCAATCTGAAAGCCTGGAAACCACATCATAAATTTATGATGGTTGTTTGTATAGTTGACCATTGAACAACACATATTTGAACTGTGCAGGTCCACTTATACATGCATTTTAAAATAAATACATTACAATACTGTAAGTTTATTTTCTTTTCCTTATGATTTTCTTGATGATATTTTCTTTTATTTGGTTTACTTTATTGTAAAAATATAGTATAGAATACATACATATACAACATATGTGTTAATCAACTATGTTATTTGTAAGGCTTTCATTCAACAGTAGGCTATTAGTAGTCAAGTTTAGGGGGAGTCAAAAGTTATAGACAGATTTTCAGCATTGTTGACCTGATCGTTGTTCAAAGGTCAACTGTAGTTCTAAAATTTCTGAAAGAAAATTCAATTAACAAATTGATTCCAACTATATATAAAAGAGGATAATACACCATAACTTGGGTTTATCCTAAGTAGCAAGATAGTTTAATATTAGAAAATCCATAAGTACAATTTATTACATTAACAGATAAAAAGAGGGGTGCCTGGGTGGCTCAGTTGGTTAAGTGTCTAACCCTTGGGTTTGATTCAGTTCATGATCTCATGGTTGGTAGGAGTGAGCCCCGCATTGGGGTTTGTACCCGCCATTGGGGTTCTCTCTCTCCCTCTCTCTGCCACTCTCTGGCTCTCTCTCTCTCTCTCTCAAAATGAATAAACTTTTAAAAAATAGATAAAAAGAGAAAAGTCAAAAAATAAAAGAGGGGCACCTGGGTGGCTCATTCAGCTGAGTGTCTGATTATTGCTCAGGTCATGATCTCGCAGTCTGTGAGTTTGAGCCCCATGTCAGGCTCTGTGCTGACAGCTCAGAGCCTGGAGCCTGCTTCGGATTCTGGGTCTCCCTCTCTCTCTGCCCCTCCCCTGCTCATGCTCTGCCTCTTTCTCTTTCAAAAACAAACATTAAAAATAATTTTAAAAAGGAGAGAGAGAGATGGAGAAAAGGTATTGATCAAATTCAACATACATTAATATAAACTATAAGTAAAGGAAAAATAGAAAAAAATTCTTATACAGAGAAAGAATGTGAATGAAAAATGAGGAACAAACATCATCTTAAATAGGCACTGTTAGAATCATTCATTTTAAAATCAGGAATGATAGCATGATGTTCACTTTAATTACTTTGATTTGTGTGACATTGAAAGCTGTAGATAGTGTAAAAAATAAGAGAAAGAAATTACAGGCACAAGATCTAGAAAAGAAAAAATAAAATTTATAATTCTCAACTGATATGATAGTTAACATTTAAAACACACAAAAACCTATGGATAAATTATTAGAAAAAATAGAAGCACCTGGCAATTTGGCTGATTATAAGAGGTATATATATTTTTTTTGAGAGAGAGAAACAGAGAGACACAAAGAGAGCATGAGTGGGGGGAGGGGCAGAAAGAGAATACCAAGCAGGCTCCACACAGGGCTCGAACTCGCCAATGGTGAGATCGTGACCTGAGTCAAAACCAAGAGTCGGACGCTTAACTGACTGAGCGACCCAGGTGCCCATAAGTTTAATATATATACATATTTAATGCTTATTTATTTATTTTTGAGAAAGAGAAAGTGTGTGAGCAGGGGTCAGGGGAGAGAGAGAGAGAGAGAGAGAGAGAGAGAGAGAGAATCCCAAAAAGGCTCTTCGCTGTGAGTGCAGACCCTGATACAAGGCTTGATCTCATGGAGTATGAGGTAATCATCTGAAATCAAGAGTTGGATGCTTAACCAACTGAGTGACCCAGGAGCCCCAAGATTAATATATATATTTTTTGGGGGGGGGGGGTTTGGTGATGAGGTGTTTCTTTTTATGAAATTTATTGTCAAATTGGTTTCCATGCAACACCCAGTGCTCATCCCAAAAAATGCCCTCTTCAATACCCTTCACCCACCTTCCCCTCCCTCCCACCCCCCATCAACCCTCAGTTTGCTCTCAGTTTTTAAGAGTCTCTTATGCTTTGGCTCTCTCCCACTCTAACCTCCTTTTTTTTTTCCTTCCGCTTCCCCATGGGTTTCTGTTAAGTTTCTCAAGATCCACATAAGAGTGAAAACATATGGTATCTGTCTTTCTCTGTATGGCTTATTTCACTTAGCATAACACTCTCCAGTTCCATCCACGTTGCTACAAAGGGACATACTTCATTCTTTCTCATTGCTACCTAGTACTCCATTGTGTATATAAACCACAATTTCTTTTTTTTTTTTTAATTTTTTTTTCAACGTTTATTTATTTTTGGGACAGAGAGAGACAGAGCATGAACGGGGGAGGGTCAGAGAGAGAGGGAGACACAGAATCGGAAACAGGCTCCAGGCTCCAAGCCATCAGCCCAGAGCCTGACGCGGGGCTCGAACTCATGGACCGCGAGATCGTGACCTGGCTGAAGTCGGACGCTTAACCGACTGCGCCACCCAGGCGCCCCTAAACCACAATTTCTTTATCCATTCATCAGTTGATGGACATTTAGGCTCTTTCCATAATTTGGCTATTGTTGAGAGTGCTGCTATAAACATTGGGGTACAAGTGCCCCTATGCATCAGTACTCCTGTATCCCTTGCGTAAATTCCTAGCAGTGCTATTGCTGGGTCATAGGGTAGATCTATTTTTAATTTTCTGAAGAACCTCCACACTGTTTTCCAGAGTGGCTGCACCAATTTACATTCCTACCAACAGTGCAAGAGGGTTCCCGTTTCTCCACATCCTCTCCAGCATCTATAGTCTCCTGATTTGTTCATTTTGGCCACTCTGACTGGCGTGAGATGATATCTGAATGTGTTTTTGATTTGTATTTCCCGGATGAGGAGTGACATTGAACATCTTTTCATGTGCCTGTTGGCCATCTGGATGTCTTCTTTAGAGAAGTGTCTATTCATGTTTTCTGCCCATTTCTTCACTGGATTATTTGTTTTCCGGGTGTGGAGTTTGGTGAGTTCTTTATAGATTTTGGATGCTAGCCCTTTGTCCAATATGTCATTTGCAAATATCTTTTCCCATTCCGTTGGTTGCCTTTTAGTTTTGTTGGTTGTTTCCTTTGCTGTGCAGAAGCTTTTTATCTTCATGAGGTCCCAATAGTTCATTTTTGCTTTAATTCCCTTGCCTTTGGAGATGTGTCAAGTAAGAAATTGCTGCGGCTGAGGTCAGAGAGGTTTTTTCCTGCTTTCCTCCTCTAGAGTTTTGATGGTTTCCTGTCTCACACTCAGACCTTTATCCATTTTGAGTTTATTTTTGTGAATGGTGGTGAGAAAGCGGTCAAGTTTCAATCTTCTGCATGTTGCTGTCCAGTTCTCCCAGCACCATTTGTTAAAGAGACTGTCTTTTTTCCATTGGATAGTCTTTCCTGCTTTGTCAAGGATTAGTTGGCCATACGTTTGTGGGTCTAGTTCTGGGGTTTCTATTCTATTCCATTGGTCTATGTGTCTGTTTTTGTGCCAATACCATGCTGTCTTGATGATGACAGCTTTGTAGTAGAGGCTAAAGTCTGGATTGTGATGCCTCCTGCTTTGGTCTTCATCTTCAAATTACTTTGGCTATTCGGGGCCTTTGTGGTTCCACATGAATTTTAGGATTGCGTGTTCTAGCTTCGAAAAGATGCTGGTGCAATTTTGATTGGGATTGCAGTGAATGTATAGATTGCTTTGGGTAGTATGACATTTTGACAATATTGATTCTTCCAATCCATGAGCACGGAATGTTTTTTCCATTTCTTTATATCTAGCTTCAATTTCGTTCATAAGCCTTCTATAGTTTCAGCATACAGATCTTTTACATCTTTGGTTAGATTTAGTCCTAGTATTTTATGCTTCTTGGTGCAATTGTGAATGGGTCAGTTTCTTTATTTGTCTTTCTGTTGCTTCATTATTAGTGTATAAGAATGCAACTGATTTCTGTACATTGATTTTGTATCCTGTGACTTTGCTGAATTCATGTATCAGCTCTAGCAGACTATTGGTGGAGTCTATCGGATTTTCCATGTATAATATCATGTCATCTGCAAAAAGAAAGCTTGACTTCATCTTTGCCAATTTTGATGCCTTTGATTTCCTTTTGTTGTCTGATTGCTGATGCTAGAACTTCCAACGCTATGTTAAACAACAGCAGTGAGAGTGGACATTCCTGTCGTGTTCCTGTTCTCAGGGAAAAAGCTCTCGGTTTTTTCCCCATTGAGGATGATGTAGCTGTGGGCTGTTCATAAATGGCTTTATGATCTTTGAGTATGTTCCTTCTATCCCGACTGTCTCGAGGGTGTTTATTAAGCAAGTTGCTGAATTTTGTCAAATGCTTTTTCTGCATCGATTGACAGGATCATATGGTTCTTATCTTTTCTTTTTTTTTTTTTAATTTTTTTTCAACGTTTTTTATTTATTTTTGGGACAGAGAGAGACAGAGCATGAACGGGGGAGGGGCAGAGAGAGAGGGAGACACAGAATCGGAAACAGGCTCCAGGCTCCGAGCCATCAGCCCTGAGCCTGACGCAGGGCTCGAACTCACGGACCGCGAGATCGTGACCCGGCTGAAGTCGGATGCTTAACCGACTGCACCACCCAGGCGCCCCTCTTTTCTTTTATTAATGTGATGTATCACGTTGATTGATTTGTGAATGTTGAACCAGCCCTGCAGCCCAGGAATGAATCCCACTTGATCATGGTGAATAATTCTTTTTATATGCTGTTGACTTCTATTACTAGTATCTTATTGAGAATTTTTGCATCCATATTCATCAGGATATTGGCCTGTAGTTCTCTTTTTTTTACTGGGTCTCTGTCTGGTTTAGGCATCAAGTAATGCTGGCTTCATAGAATGAGTCTGGAAGTTTTCCTTCCCTTTCTATTTTTTGGAGATAGCTTGAGAAGGATAGGTATCATCTCTGCTTTAAACGTCTGGTAGAACTCCCCTGGGAAGCCACCTGGTCCAGTGACTCTTATTTGTTGGAGATTTTTGTGACTGATTCAATTTCTTCACTGGCTATGGGTCTGTTCAAGCTTTCTATTTCCTCTGGATTGAGTTTGGAAGTGTGTGCATGTTTAGGAATTTTGCCCATTTCTTCCAGGTTGTCCAGTTGTTGGCATATAATTTTCATAGTATTCCCTGATAATTGTTGTATCTCTGAGGGACTGGTTGTAATAATTCCATTTTTATTCATGATTTATCTATTTGGGTCATCTCCCTTTTCTTTTGGAAGTCTAGCTAGAGGTTTATCAATTTTGTTTATTTTTTCAAAAAAACCACTCTTGGTTTCGTTGATCTGCTCTACAGGTTTTTTAGATTCTATATTGTTTATTTCTGCTCTAATCTTTATTATTTCTCTTCTTCTGCTGGGTTTGGGGTGTCTTGGCTGTTCTGCTTCTATTTCCTTAGGTGTGCTGTTAGATTTGTACTTGGGATTTTTCTTGTTTCTTGAGATAGGCCTGAATTGCAATGTATTTTCCTCTCAGGACTGCCTTCGCTGCCATCCCAAAGCGTTTGATTGGTTGTATTTCATTTTCGTTTGTTTCCATATATTTTTTAATTTCTTCTCTAATTGCCTGGTGACCCATTCATTCTTTAGTAGGGTGTTCCTTAACCTCCATGCTTTGGAGGTTTTCCAGACTTTTTCCTGGGGTTGATTTCAAGCTTCATAGCATTGTGGTCTGAAAGTATGCATGGTATGATCTCAATTCTTGTATACTTATGAAGGACTGTTTTGTGACACAGTATGTGATCTATCTTGGAGAATGTTCCATGTGCACTCGAGAAGAGAGTATATTCTGTTGCTTTGGGATGCAGAGTTCTAAATATATCTGTCAAGTCCATCTGATCCAATGTATCATTCAGGGCCCTTGTTTCTTTATTGACCATGTGTCTAGATGATCTATCCTTTGTTGTAAGTGGGGTATTAAAGTCCCCTGCAATTACCACATTCTTTTTAATAAGGTTGCTTATGTTTATGAGTAATTGTTTATATATCTGGGGGCTCCCATATTCGGCGCATAGACATTTATAATTGTTAGCTCTTCCTGATGGATAGACCCTGTAATTATTATATAGTGATCTTCTTCATCTCTTGTTACAACTTTTAATTTAAAGTCTAGTTTGTCTGATATAAGAATGGCTACTCCAGATTTCTTTGACTCTCAGTAAGCATGATAAATAGTTCTCCATCCCCTCACTTTCAATCTGAAGGTGTCGTCAGGTCTAAAATGAGTCTCTTGTAGACAGCAAATAGATGGGTCTTGTTTTTTTATATTGTGATACCCTATGTCCTTTTGGTTGGCGCATTTAGTCCATTTACATTCAGTGATATTATAGAAAGATATGGGTTTAGAGTCACTGTGTTGTCTGTAGGTTTCATGCGTGTAGTGATGTCTCTGGTACTTTGTTCTCACAGGATCCCCCTTAGGATCTCTTGTAGGGCTGGTTTAGTGGTGACGAATTCCTTCAGTTTTTTTGTTTGGGAAGACCTTTAATCTCTCCTTCTATTCTAAATGACAGACTTGCTGGATAAATGATTCTCGGCTGCATATTTTTTCTGTTCATCATATTGAAGATTTCCTGCCATTCCTTTCTGGACTCCCAAGTTTCAGGTAGAGAGATTTGTCACGAGTCTTATGGTCTCCCTTTATATGTTAGAGCACATTTATCCCTAGCTGCTTTCAGAATTTTCTCTTATTCTTGTATTTTGCCAGTTTCACTATGATATGTCGTGCAGAAGACCGATTCAAGTTACATCTGAAGGGAGTTCTCTGTGCCTCTTGATTTCAATGTCTTTTTCCTTCCCCAGATCAGGAAGTTCTCAGCTACGATTTCTTCAAGTACACCTTCAGCACCTTTCCTCTCTCTTCCTCCTCTGGAATACCAATTATACGTAGATTATTTCTCTTTAGTGCATCACTTAGTTCTCTAATTTTCCCCTCATACTCCTGGGATTTTTTTTATCTCTCTTTTTCCTCAGCTGCTTCTTTTCCATAATTCTATCTTCTAAATTCACCTATTCTCACCTCTGCCTATTTAATCCGAGCTGTGGTCATCTCCATTTTATTTTGCAGCTCATTAATAGCATTTTTAGCTCCTCCTGGCTCTTCCTTAGTCCCTTGATCTCTGTAGCAATAGATTCTCTGCTGTCCTCTATACTGTTTTTCACGCCCAGCAATTAATTTTATGACTATAATTCTAAATTCACTTCTGTTATATTGTTTAAATAGTTTTTGATCAGTTCGTTAGATGTTGCTATTTCCTGGAGATTCTTTTGAGGGGAATTCTTCCGTTTAGTCATTTTGGATACTTCCTGGAGTGGTGTCGAACTGCAGGGCACTTCCCGTGTGCTGTCTTGAATAACTTGCATTGGTGGGCGGGGGCCGCAGTCAGACCTGATGTCTGCTCCTAGCCCACTGCTGGGGCCACTGTCAGACTGGTATGTACCTTCTCTTCCCCTCTCCTAGGGTGGGATTCAACTGTGGCTGGTGTGGTGTGGCCCGTTGGGCTACTTGCACACTGCCAGGCTTGTGGTGCTGGGATCTGGCGTATTAGCTGCAGTGGATAGGCAAGGTGCACAGGGGTGGAAGGGGCAGGCTCAGCTTGCTTATGCTTTGGTGATCTACTTCGCGAGGGGCTCTGCGGCACATGGAGGGAGTCCCACCCACCAGAGGGATGGATCCACAGAAGCACAGCATTGGGTGTTCGTGCAGTGCAAGCAAGTTCCCTGGCAGGAACTGGTTCTTTTTGGGATTTTGGCTGGGGGATGGGCGAGGGAGATGGCGCTGGCGAGCGCCTTTGTTCCCCGCCAAGCAGAGCTCTGTCATTCATCTGGGGCTCAACTATTCTCCCTCCCTTTGTCCTCCAGCCCTCCCACTCTCCGAGCAAAGCTGTTAGCTTATAACCTTCCAGATGTTAAGTCCTGGTTGCCCTCGGAACACACTCCATCCCGCCCCTCCGCTTTTGTAAGCCAGACTCGGGGCTCTGCTTGGCCGGCGGGTTGCCCCTCTGCCCTGGCTCTCTCCTGCCAGTCCGTGTAGCGCATACCGCCTCTCTGCCCTTTCTACCCTCTTCCGTGGGCCTCGTCGTATGCTTGGCTCTGGAGAATTCATTCTGCTACTCTTCTGGCGGTTTTCTGGGTTATTTAGGCAGGTGTGAGTGGAATCTAAGTGATCAGCAGGATGCGGTGAGCCCAGCATCCTCCTACGCTGCCATCTTCCCCCCGATCCCAAGGTTAATATTTTAAAAGTCAGTTGTTATTTTCATTGTACTATCATCAAGCAACTGGAAAATGTAAAGAGAAGACACCATTGTAAATCAGAGAATACCAAGTACTAGGAATAAGTATAAGAAAAGAAATGCAACACCCCTAGAAAGTGAGAAAGCTTATTAAATATATATTAAAAGACTTAAGTAAGTAGACCAGATTCATGAGTAGCAAAACTCAATATTACAAAGATGGCAGTTTTTTCCAAAATAATCTATAGATTCAAAGCAATTTCAACCAAAATACAATAGGAATTTTATGGCACTGGAGAAAATCATTGTGTATATTGGAGAGGAAAAGGCAATAACCTGGGCACTTCTCAAAAAGAAAATCAAGGACCAGGGACTTTCTCTAATAAATACCAACAATTATACAAAATGACAAAAATTAAGAGAGGCCACAAAGATAGACAAAGTGACTAATAGACTAGGACTGTGAGCTCAGAATAGACCCACGTGTATATGTAACTTTGGTATTTCAGTGTGTATAAAATCAGCTCTAAAACTATGATATATGCTGTATAACAGAATCTTATTTAGCCTTAACAAGGAAAGAAATTCTAACACATGCCACAACATGGATGAACCTTATGGATGTTATTATGCTAAGTGAAATGAGCCAGTCACAAAATGGCAGATACTGGGGGCACCTGGATGGCTCAGCGAGCAGAGTATGCAACTCTTGATCTTGGGATCATGTGTTCAAGTGTAGAACCTACATTTAAAAAAAGCAAGCAAGCAGGGCACCTGGGTTGCTCAGTCGGTTGAGTGTCTGACTTCAGCTCAGGTCATGATTTCAGGGCTCGTGAATTTGAGCCCCGCATCAGGCTCCGTGCTGACTGCTCGGAGCCTGGAGCCTGCTTCAGATTCTGTGTCTCCCTCTTTCTCTGCCCCTCCCCCACTCATGTTCTGTCTCTCTCTCTCTCTCTCTCTCTCTCTCAAAAATAAATTAAAAAAAATTAAAAAAAAAAGAAAACATGTCAGACTAAACAGCTTTAAAAAATAAAGCAAGCAAGCAAGCAAGCAAAGACTATATGCTACTTATATGAGGTACACAGAGTGACCAAATTCATAGAGACAGAAAGCAGCATGGTAGTTATTAATCTGCTATTTGGGGACAAATAAATGCCCTTTTCCCTGGCCTCTTATTATATAAGTATTTGTTGGAGATTAATGAAGTTGGAAAAAAAAAAACCATATTAAATAAGTGTTTATTATGAACACAACCTTCAAAATACTTGCAGTAATGTGATTTGTGTGTGTGCTTGTGTGTGTATGTATACACCTACATATAATACACAAACTTACAAATACCAAATTTCATTTTTAAAAGCTGGGTAATGGGAGTGAGAACAAAAATGAGCAAAACAGTTTTGGGGACATCTGTGTTTTCATTCTGGGAAACTCTGTAGGAACATGAGCAATAAGAGATTCAAGTTAGCATTCAAGACCAACAGACAACATTTTTTACAGCTTTGTGACAGATATTGGTCAACCACAAAAGCAGTCTCCCCCAGACAGCACATTCCACAGACAGGATAGCTATGACAAAAATGAACTACAACTTTAAAACCACCAATAAGAAACCAAGAAGAAGCCACTGTTTTTAGCCAAGTATCCTGAATTGACAGCATGATTAATTGATCACAAACTACAGCATGTTGGAAGCAAGCTACTGTATAAAGAAACCTGCTTTATGAAATATAAGCATAACAACAATTAAGGCAATTTATCCAGTAATGCATCTTTTACTCCACCTTTAAAAACAGGAGCACTTGGTAAACACATGCAAAAAAAAGTGCTTGTTCAAAAGAAGTGGGAGATGAAAGTTGTCAGGAGATGGGAAATCAAGACAAATAAGGTCTTTAAATTTTTTGATATTTATTTTTTTCTAAAAATCAATACATATCATTTCCTAAAAAACAGAAATGTAGAAAAACATCACATTGACTGTTCTTCAAACAAAACACAATTACTAAGCATTTTTAACCTACTTGTAAATCACACACTCTATGTAAACTTTTTAACTTATCCCATACAATTAATCATATTGTGTATTTTCTCATATTGCTACAGTCTCATAACTAATTTTTAATGAATATATAATACTCCATTAGGGAAATATAGATCTTGTGCATGTTGCCCTTCACTTAGTCCCTAGTCCTTCTACAGATTCAATTTCTGTTATGTTTCTTGTATATCTTATCATTCCAGATATTTCCACACATACAAGCAGGTGAATGTGTGTATGTGATGATAGCATACTTTAACAAACTTTTCCCCCTTGTGTCATTTCCTTATTTAAAATGTGTCATTGGAAATCATTCTTTATTACTGCATAACATCTGCCTTATTTTTATTTTTTAAATTGTGGTAAAATATACAAAACATAAAATTTACCAGCTTAACCATTTTAAAATGTGCAGTACAGTAGTGTTAAGTAGATTCACATTGTTGTGGGACCAACCTCTAGAACTTTTTCTTTTTACAAAACTGAAATTCTGTACCCATTAATCAATCAACCCCATTCTCCTTTCCCAGCCCCTGACAACCATTATTCTATTTTCTGTTTCTATGAATTTGACCACATTAGACCCTATATAAGTGGATTGATACAGTATTTGTCTTTTTGTGTCTGGTTATTTCCCTTAGCATGTCTTCAAGGTTTATCTATCATGTGTCAGAACTGTCTTCCTTTTTATAGTTGACTAATATTTCAGTGTGTATACACCCGTTTTGTTTATCCATTCATCTTTCAATGGACATTGAAACCTTGAAACACTGGGTTGTTTCCACCTTTGACTATTGTGAATAATGCTATGAACATGCATGTACAGATACTCTCCAAGATCTCGCTTTACGTTCTCTTGAACATATACACACCGAAGGGGGATTGCTGGATCATGGGATAACTCAATTTTTAATTTTTTGATGAGCCACCATAGTGTTTTCCACAGTGGCTGCACACCATTTTACATTCCTAGCAATAACACACAGAGTTCCGATTTTTCTACATCTTTGCCAACACTTGTTGATAATAGTCATCCTAATGGGGTGAGGTGGTATCTCATTATGGTTTGATTTGCATTTTCTTAATGATTAGCGTTGTTGAGCATCTTTTCATGTACTTGTTAGCCATTCTTATTTTAAGAGCTGAATATTATTGTATATAGAAACTATAATTTTTAAAATTAATATCCTGGTTAATAAACTGTCTCAGTTGCTCTTAAAAACAAAACTGCAATGACTCTCCTTTTACATTCTTCTGGTTTCCATTTAAAAAACCTTTCATTATGGAATTTCAAATATACACTAAAGTAGGCAAACTAATATGAAGAACTCCATGTACCAATGACCCAGTTTCAACAATTACCAACTTCTGGCCAGTTTTGTTTCACTGACATTCTTACCTATATCCCTCACCCCCCCTTTTATTTTAAAGAAAATCCCAGTCATTTTATCATTTAGTTTATAATTAGTTCCCCTTGTATCTTTAAAACTTGTACAGAGTTTTTATGTGCACACAATACATTTGTAAGATAAAGTCCAAAATGTGGATTTTCTGGGTCAAAGTGGAGCTGAATTTTACATTGTGATAGATATTGCTAACTTGTCCTCAGTAAAAATTGTGTAGATTTATTCTTCCATCATCAGTAAATCAAAGTACCTGTGCTCCCTATATTCTCATCAGAACAGCATATTGTCAAACTTTAATTTTTGCCTTTATGTGAAATTTTTTTTAACATTTTAATTATGACATTGGATACCTTCTTGTACTTTTAAAAGTCATTTCTATTTCTTTTCCTGTGGAAACCTGTGTATATACCTTGTCTATTTTTCTGAGTGGTTGAACGTTTTCTTACTGACTCCTTTTGTAATAAGGAAATTAGACCTTTTTTGGTTGCTATTTCTCATATTTGTTTGCTATGTAGAAATTTTAATATTCCTATTTGGTCACATTTATTCATCTTTAATTTTAGGACTTCTGGGGTTTGTATCCTGTTTGGAAAGTATCTCTCCAGAGCAACCTTAATTTTTTTTCCTGTGTTTTCTTCTAATATTTTAATATGCTCCCCCTTTTTACATGTGAACCCTTGCTCTGTTTAGAATTTTGATATAAGATCAAAGTCATCCAGTGACCACTCCGCACATATACAGGCTGGTGGGGCACATGGTTATAAGACCTGATATCCTGAAGAGATCATGTATATTTGTGCTGTGTAACCTATATTACATCCTTGATAGAGTTCAGGTTTTGGTGGAGGTAATAAGCAAAGAGGATGAGAACCAGCAAGAGAAGAAACAATGCAGAGACAAGACCATCTCAAAAAAGATTAACTTTCCCAAATTCACCATTTGTCAGCGCTGTGAAATCCTAGAGGGCACCCCAGAACGTGCCAGGCTTCGTGAACAGGGATTCAGTACTGGCTAATGCAGAGAAGGACCGCTCCGAGAGTCTGGGGAGCTTACTTCATTCACCTTCTTACGGAGTCTCCTCGGGACCCCTCACGATGGGGTGGAACTCCAACACTCTGGGCCCAAAGTCTTCGGGCAGAGCCACGCGGTCCGTCAGCCCAGCCAGAGGTGTCTCGAAGAAGGAAAACCTAACAGTTCCTCCGCTCGCGGGGTGACAGCGTCACCCCAGAGGAGCAGCAGGCCAGTCCCACTACGTCCAGCGTAAGCCTGGAGCTCTGGGGAAGCCGCAGTCTGGCCCTAGGGCCTTTTTCTCCACCACCCAGGGTTGGTCTCGGGCGCGTGCCTCGGGGCGGAGCTGGGGGGGAGAGATCGGGCAGGGGCGGAGCTGAGGCGGAGCTGAGGCGGAGCTGGAAGCGGGGGCTGTGACGGTAGGGCGGGACTGGGCGGTGCCGAGACGCGGGATGGAGCGCGGGGGGGGGGGGGGGGGGGGGGGTGGGGGGGGGGGGGAGGTGGGACTGGGCGGGGCCTAGATGCGGGGGCGTATTGGGGGCGGGGCCATCCGGGGCGGTGCTGGGAGCGGATCGGCGCCGGAGTGTGGGGTGGGCAGTGCTAAAGTTAGCGAGGTGGGGCCGAGGACCGGCCGGAGGCAGGACGAGGCCCCGGAAGGGAAGGAGTTGGAGGCGGAGCCAGACGGGGTGGGCGGGGGACCAGGCGGGGAGCCGGGCCGAGGACCGGCCAAGGAGGGCGGGGCCGGCGGGGCGGGGCTAGGGCGGGGAAGAGGCAGCGTTTCGCCGCGCCGCGGGCCGGGTCCCCGCGCCCACCTCTCCTGGACCCTGTCCCGCGCGCGCCCCCGCGCGGCACGCCCAGCCATTTGCCGGCTGCGGGCCGGAGGCGGCGGCGGCCTCCCCCCCCTTGCTGGCCTCTCCTTCCTGCTTGCGGCCCGCCCGCCAGCCCGCCAGCAGCCGGCCGAAGCGCGAGGGAGGAGACGGCGGTCGGAGCTGCGCCGGCAGCCAAAGTGCAGAGGGACAACGGCCAACTGCGAAGAGATGCTGGGCGTGGCGGCAGGAATGACCAACAGGTAAGGGCCGGGTCCTGCCGGGGCCGCCCTGCGCTCGGCACCCGCCACGTCGGCAGCGGACCGCTTCCCCGGCCTTCCCGCGGGCCTGCGCGCCGGCCGGGGGCGGGCGGCCTCTCTCCCCGCGCTCCGGCCTCGGCCCGAGCCGCTCGGTGGCCGCGGATCCCAGCGCGGAGTGCGGTAGCGTCCCCGGTCTCCCGCAGCCACGCTTCCGCGCTGCCCCCTGGGGCGCTCAGACCAGGGCTGGCGGCCGCTCATGAGAGGTTCCACTAGTTATTGGTGACGTGTCCAATATCGCCTAAGCCCTTCGAGGGCTTAGCGCAGCAGCCCACAGCAGATGCTTGTTGACTGAATAATTCATATCCCAGAGGTTCGAGCACGTATATAGACCAGCGACTCTCAAACGTCTTGGTCTTAGCACGCATTTTAAAAATAAGAACTTTTTGCTTGTGATGGTTATTCCTGTAGGTATTTACTGGATTAGAAGTGAAATCTGAGGCATTTAAAAATGTTTAATTCATTAGAGAAACAGTTAATTCGTGATATGTTAACAGACATAACACATTTTTATGAAAATAATCATTTTCCTAAACAAAAAAATCAGTGCGACGAGTGGTGTTCTTTTACATTTTGCAAATCTCTTAAATGTCTGCCATAGTAGGACAACTAGAGTTTCCTAAATGCATTGCATTCAGTCTACTGCGATGTGTTTTGGTTGAAAACCTGTGTGAAGAAAATCTGGTCTTACACAAATATGTCGTTGGAAAAGGGAGAAGTGTTTTAATACCTTTTTCAGATAATTTGTGGATATTTTTTGCTGCTACCCCCAATGGTAGATTCGTTTGGAAGTGGAATCTGAAACCTTACCATGAGCTTTTCACACTCTGTTAGGTTAAAATTCATTGGTCTGTCTTGCAGTTTGAATGGACTTGTTACCCATTGTAACATCATATGTTGGTCATTTGGAAAATGTTGGTTCATAGAGTTAGGCACATCTTCCAAATGCTGACACATTTCATTGTACTATACTACGGATAAATTTGTTAATATTACCACTGATTTCATTAGAAATCTAAGTATGAGAACATGCCAAGCTCAAGGTGGTGGCAACAAGTTTCCACCATTCGGAATTTCAGTTGAAAGTTTGATTTTATTATTGGCAGGAAACTACTGTCAGTTGTTTTCCTCAAAGTGAGAGGCTCACTTTTTTGAGCCTCAGGAAATGTCTGCCAAGTACCAGTCTAAAAACCATAGTTTATCACTTATTATTTCCAGTAAAAATGGTATATCCTGAAGAACATTTAATTCACCTCATCACTCAGGGACACATGTGCTTTTCCTGGAGACAGCCACCTTACTTTGGTATGCAGCAGAACTGCTGTATGCATACCTCCCTTTTCATCACAAGTAACAAGAAAGTCAAGATTTAATAACATTAATAATTTGTACCACTTCATCAAGGACATTTTTTCGTTTTTTGAAAAATTAACTGAATATCAAGTCGATACAAAATTTAAAAGATATGTAAGATATAAAGAATAATGATACAGTGGATACACAGTATAAAAAACATAAACTGTTTCCTTTTAAGGCCCTTGAACACCTTCCTGATCTAGCATCCCTCCTTGATCCCATCCCCTTCCCATCTTGAATTTGCTATTAGCAATACTTTTTTTTTTTTTTTTTTTTTTGGTATTAAGTACATTCATGTTGTTGGATGACCATCACCACCACCCATGCATCTCTGGAATTCTTTCATTTTACAAAACTGAAACTCTGTACCCATTAAACAACAACTTTCTTTTCCTCCCTCCCTATCAACCCCTGGTAACTCCTATTCTGATTTTGTCTCTGATTTTGATGATTCCAGGTACCTCATATACGTGGAATCAATTATATACAGTGTTTGTCTTTCTGTGATTGGCTTATTTCATTCACTTGGCATAATATGCTCAAGGTTCATCCATGTTCATCAGCATGTCAGAATTTCCTTGCTTTTTAGAGCTGAATAATATTCTGTTGTTTATAAGTACCATTCATTTGTTTTATAAGTACCATTCACTTGGCATAATATGCTCAAGGTTCATCCAAGTTCATCAGCATGTCAGAATTTCCTTGCTTTTTAGAGCTGAATAATATTCTGTTGTTTATAAGTACCATTCATTTGTTTTCTTTATCTGTTCATCTTTTGATGGTTACTTGGATTGCTGTATGTTTTACCTATTGTGAATAATGATGCTATGAACATAGGTATGCATTCTTTAATTGAAAAATTTTTAAGTTTATTTATTTATTTTGAGAGAAAGAGGGTGTGCGTGCATGTGTGCAGGTTGAGGAGGAGCAGAGAGAGAGAGAGAGAGAGAGAGAGAGAATCCCAAGCAGGCTCCATGCTGTCGTGCAGAGCTCCATGTGGGGCTCCATCTCACAAACTGCGAGATCATGACCTGAGTGGGGCTCGAAACCACAAAACTGGGAGATCATGACCTGAGCCAAAATCAAGAGTCAGACGCTTAACCCACAGAGCCACCCAGGTGCCCCTCTTTAATTGAAGTTTTTATAGTTTCACATACAGTTATAAAAAATAATTAAGAGAGATCCAGTGTATCCTTTACCCAGTTTCCCCCAATGATATTTTGCAAAATCGTAGTACAGTATCACAATCATGATATGATGGTAATACAATCCATCAGTTTTATTCAGATTTCCTAGTCATGTGTGTATGGGGGGTGGTGGTGGTGGGAGGGTGTGTATTTAGTTCTGTGTAATTTTATCACAGGTGGTGGTGCATGTGTCTATCACCACAGTCAAGAACTAGAACAATGGTTCCAGGATCACAAGGATCCCACGTGTTGCCATGTTATACCCACACCCACCTCCATGTTTCTTCCTCTTTCTTAAAGCCTGGAAACCACTCATCTGTTTAGCATTTCTAAAATGTTGTAATTTCAAAAATTTTATAGAAGCAAATCAGACATATATAACCTTTTGGGATTGCCTTTTATAAAATCCAGCTTAATTCCCTGGACATGCCTCCAAGCTGTAGTTCTTTGTTGTGGCTGAGTAGTACTCCATGGTATGGGTATGGGACAGTCTGTTCTCCAGTTGAAGGATCTTTGGGCTATTTCCAGGTGTGGACTGTTAATAAAGATACTATGAACTGGTTTTATGTAGATAACAAGTTTTCCTTTCTCTGGGATAAATGTCCAAGAGTGTAGTTGCTGGATTGTATGGTAATTTCAGTTTTCACTTTCTAAGAAATTGATGGATTATTTCAAAGTGGCTGGAATTCAGTTGCACCACTAAGGGACCAGCTTTTATACCCACTTATACCCACTTTTGCTTTTGCGTTGTCAGTGAAAGTGTCAGTACAGTGCAAAAGGCTACAGCAACTTTTTTTGGAACTTCTTGGCACCATTATTAAGAGGGTTTTGATCTCCCAGACCTCTTGTAAAGGTCTTGGAGATTACCCCCCCACCCCCCACCCAGCCACCACCTCCTCCAGGGTTTTGAGATTACATTTTGAGAACCACTGTTAATGACATAATCCTAAATGATGAGGGAAGTGCAGATATTTTTAAAAGATATATAGAAAGATTTCTCTTAAAATATATATTAAAGGCTTGTTGTAGTGTGTGTGTTCTGGTTTTGGAAGTTTTTAGTGGGACTTACTAGCTAAGACTTGAAGAACCACTATGGAAAAAGCAGTTTTCTGCCCTTAAGGATTTTCAGGACAGGATGACTAGTGTTATGAAAAGGGAGAATGTCATGGCAGCGAGGGTCTTCCTAAAACTTCAGTGCTGTATGCCTGTTTGTTTGTATTGGTGAGGAAATTGGGCTCTTCACTTTTAAGAAAACTAATGAAAATTAGGTGGTGAAAAGATACCTTCAATTCTGGTTGTTCTGTGCCGTATGAGCTTAGAGACAACAATCCAACAGGAATGCTGTCTTGATTTTTTTTGTTTTATCATTGATCTGCAATGTTATATTAGTTTCAGGTGTACAACTAGTTATTGGACAATTCCATACATTACAAAGTGCATACGTTACAAATTGCTCACCACGGTAAATGCAGTTATCATGTCACCATACAGTGTTGTTACAGAATTATGGCTGTATTCCCTATGTTGTGATTTTATCACCTTGACTTAATTTATTTTAGAACTGGAAATCTGTAAATGCCCTTCACACTGTTTGCCCTGACCCCATCCCCTGCCACATCTCCCCCACCCCGTGACCACCAGTTTGTTCTCTGAGGCTGTTTGTGTTTTATATATTGTTTGTTCATTTTGTTTTTTAGATTCCACGTATTATCATTCCCATCCCTTTCCTTTTTGGTAGTCCCTTGAACTGTCTTCTGGAAAGCTCTTTCTCTTGCCCAATGTGGATATAGCACTTGAGCTTTCCTATCTTCCTAGAGAGGGCCTTTCTCTGCCCCTCCACTGGGTCAGAGAAACTTCAATAGCTATAGCAGATCTATAATGGGAGAGCAGAGCTTTGCTCTGAGAGTCTCTATTTTTAATAGTGTTGTGTTTGTTCTTCAGATAATCATTTAAATAAACCCCAGTGTAGGTCATGTTCTTAGTTAAGGTGCACTTAAATAGAAGACAAAACATCTCAGGCCATTTGCGATTTTAACATTTCTTGTAATTATGCTTTAAGCTGTGGTTTCCCACCCACAGGAGTATTATCTACATTACATGCTGGACTGTTGCCATGTTGTCTTCCAAAAACTTCAATTTTAAGATACTTGAGAAGCAAAGGCTGCTTCACCTGCTGCTACACACTGTGCATTCTACCCCACAGTGGTTTTATCTCCCCTCATACTGATATCATCTCATCTCTTTTATTTGATCTCATCAGACATTTCTACACTGGAGTTCACAGGGGGGAGAGGTGGAAGCATTTTCCTGCATATTTCTTTTTTTTTTTTTCCTTCATGTTGGAGCCTGTTTGGAGTTTGATGAGTCCACAAGGACATTTAACATAAGGGTTGGGAAGTTACAGATAGTCAGGCTCTGAATAGTGTGTTCTGTGTAGGGTAGGTAAAAGGGTGCTAGCAATTGAGTTCGAATGCTGACAGATATGTTGGGGGGGGGAGACACCTGAAGTCTGGGGTCTTAACAGGATGTCTGAGGGTCATGTATGATAAAGTGATAAAAACAGATAAAAACTGTTTGCAAAAATGTGTATATACACACACACATACTCTGTGTATAAAAATGCAATCATAGTTGTACTGTTTGGCAATTGCCTTTTTTAAAGGATATTTTTTAAATTTTAGTAAAATACATGTAACAAAATGTACCATCTTATTCATTGTTCAGTGTACAATTCAGTGGCATTAAGTACATTCACATTGGGGTACGACCATCACCACTGTCCATCTCCAGAACTTTCCTCATTATCCCAAACTGAAAACTCTAGCCCATTAAACAGTATTGCCCCAATGTGGGAATAAGCTAGGAATTCCCTGAGCTTGCACCCATGGGTTAGGAAGGCATAAAGAAATAGAAGCCATAGGATATACACACCCAAGTTGGGTAAATAAGATTAGGTAAACGGGGCAAAGTCCCCCAGAATAGGTAAAGTGGGGCAGAGGTTCTCAGTATAGACAAAGGTATAGAATAGGGAACCTCAGGATGCAAACATCCAAGATGAGGTAAACAAGATTAGGTATTCAGGGTGGAATGCCCCCCAATTTAGTAATAGCTGAAAGCTGCTTTCACAGAAGGAAGGACCAAATTAGGTAAACAGGTAAATAGGGCAGTGGACCTCAGCAGAGTGAAGTTGCCCAGAGGGGAGCTAATTAGCAAAAGAAAGGTGCCTTGTTGACCCTGAGATAGCATGCTTTGTCTTTCTTGTCCCCTAGGCCAGTTTAGGTAAACAGAGGTGGGGCCTTATGTCTGCTGTAAACAACCTTCTGCCTGGCACCAGGATTTTGTTTTGTATTGACCCAAACCCCTAATCCCGCATATCTTTCAAACCCCCTTTCCCCCATGCCCTTGAGTAATGTTCACAGATTCATGGTCTCTTTGTGCACACCCATCACCACATTTGTAAGCCTTCTGATCCCAATAAAACGGAGCAACGACCCTTACTTGGGGCTCTTGTCTTCTCCTGGATGTTAGCATCTCTCGCATTTTTAATCCTGCATCCCACTTTCTGCTGGACAAGAAAGAACTCCAGACCCAGAGTCTATGACACCCCTTCCTTGCAGTTATTTTTTCTAACTTAATAAGCTGTCTTACAGGTTTTCCTGTGTGGGCATATCTAGATCTACTGTAAGTTTAACTTAGATCGGCTGTGTATAGTAGTTCAAAGTATGCATGTGATGTGACTTACATAACCAGCCCTTGATAGACATTTCAGTTCCAGATTTTTGTTATTACAAGGCCCTTTGAACATCTGTGCCAGTGCTTCCATAGGAGATACCTCAGGGTAGAGTGATGTGTGCATGGATGGTTGGACCCATGTTCCAGTCCCACTTCTGTCCCTTCATGGCTCTGTGGCCTTACCCGGTTAAGCTCTTTAAGCTTATTTCCTTAATTTATGAAGTAATATCTATCTCAGAGAATCATTGTGAGCATTAAATATAATGGCAAATATAAAGATTTCTGAAAGATACAAATGTAGTTGTTAGTAATTGTTGCCCCTGGAGAGGCAGTCTAGGAATCTAAGGAATTTAGGAATCTAGAATGAGAGGGGAATTTTTTTACTATGTGCCTTTTCGTACGGTTTGATTTTTTTAAAAATCTTTTTTAATGTTTACTTTTTATTTCTTTGATAGCACAAGCAGGAATGGGTCAGAGAGAGGGAGACAGAGGATATGAAGTGGGTTCTGTGCTGACAGCAGTGAGCCTGATATGGGACTTAAACTCACAAACCATGAGATCATGACCTGAGCTGAAGTCAGACGTTCAACTGACTGAGCTACCTAGGCACCCTGTTTTGATTTTTTTTAACCTTGTGCATGTAAATTTTTTAATGGGTCTGACTTCATGCCAGGGAACATAGTAGGTGTTCAGTTAATAGTTAACTGTAGTTGTTGATGTTGATTTTTTCCTATCATCCTGGTTGTTTTTTTCCAAGCTTACAACTTCTGACCTCACTGTCTGTTAATGCATTGATTCAGTCCTTTGTGATTTCTTCCTTTCCTTTACTTCCTGTACCCACATTCTTGCTGAGTTCCTACCTTAGAATTTTTTTTTTTATCCATATTTCTTTCTCATTCCTTTCTTACTAACTTTTCTACCCTCGTCCTGATTACCTTTCAAGTGAGTGTAAGAAAACAATATTAAGGCTGGGGAAGACTTAGAGAATGCGAAATAAAATATATATGCATATTAAACATTGAGGTGGAACACATAATTTTGTGTGTTCCTGTTTGTCATTTAAATGTTGATAAAGTACAGATTCTTTTAAAAGTGTTATGAGATTTGTGGTAGCATTTTTGTACTGTATGCTTTCTGTTAGCATATACTGAAAACACAATTACAGTAACATGAAGATCTAAGAAATTTGCCTAGCATTTAAAAAATGTTTTCATGTGGGAAAAAGAATCTACTAAACTGATGTATTCAATGCTTTTGTGGCCTACTATAGTAGTCCACTAAACTGTTCCTTTATTTTTATAGGTCAGGAGTTGGATAGAGAGGTAATTTTATTTATCTCTGTTCAAGGCCCAGAATGAGTGGCTCTAGTGCTTAGGACTAGACCCCAAACTTTGAAGATAGTGTGGAGTCCTCTCTGCTGTGCTACATTAGTTTGTTCTATTACTGCATTCAAATTGCACTGTTAATAGTTTGTTACATATATATTTTATCTTCCTATCTATATTGTAAATGCCTTGAAGGCTGAGCCTTTTATCTATCTGAGCCCATTAACATAGTGATTCTGGAAATGTCCAAATGAATTATTAAATGTTGCCTTAGAATTGTTCTGTCACAGAGGTCCTGGATGTCACTCTTTTTTTCAGGTGGATTCCTTTGTGAAATGTGTTTTTTGGGGCATGGGATTCCGTAGGCACACATGATGGTGATTGTATTTGTTCATTCCCAGAACCTTAGTCTTTTTACCCACACATGTCCACTGCCCTCACATGGCATAGTCTGAGAGTTTCCTTCCTATCGATAGGCTTCTTTACTGATATATCAGTTAAGTGACAAATATACCAGCTGCTTAAACAGATTGTAAATTATTTCTCATTGTAGTGTAGTAGTTGTTGGTTTTGTTTTTGTGTGTTTTTTTGTTTTAAAGCTGGACGCACTGCTATTCCGTATGGAATCTGCCTTACTAATATAATATGGAAGAGAGGGGATGCAGTTGCTGCCCTCTGCCACAGCTGGTGTTCCTTCTTCTCAATTCAGTAGATTCCACAGATTTTTTAATATATAAGGTATAGTGCACATACAGCGTGGGGATTGAAAAGGCAAATAAGACATGGTGTCAACTCTAGAGTGTCTTCCAGTTTGACTATTCTGTCATTCATGTTGGCTCCAGATTTTCCTGCAGCACCACTTGGTCATATTACTCCACTTTTCAGAATATCGAGAAGGCTTTTTATTGCCTATCTCAAAGTCCAACTCTCGAGCCTAAAGTTTAAGGCTCTTTGTGGTCTGGCCCCAGCCTGTCTTATAGCCTTGTCACACACTGTTCCCTTAGTCTGTGTTTCACTAAACTCTCACCTACTTGCCATTTTCTGAAAACATCTAGTGTTTCCCGTCCCTGTGTCTTTGTTCATACTATTCCTTTTGGGCCAGAAAACGTATTCTCCTGTGTCCTTTTGGCACTTGGGACAAAATTGCCACTTCTCTCATGAAGATATGAATTTCTGGAACATTTATTGAGCCCTTGTTGTGTGCTTGGGGAATTAGGCATTCAGAGCTTGTGTTTGTCCTCTGAAAGCATTTAGACTTTTTTGGTAGTTATCAGCTTCTGTTTGTGTTATACTTGTTTGTGTATAGTGTCTAACTTTTTCTGCCAAATTGTGATCTCTGAATCTAAAGGAATGTCTTAATCAAAATTTGTTAATGGTCCAAAGAAAAAACAAACTAGATTTAAATCAACTTTATTTCTCCTTTATTTCTTCATTTGTTAGTGAATGGAAAATTCAGTGCTGGTTCTGCTTAGTGCCTGTGACACCATTGAATAAACCCATCACACTTTGAGTAAAACCACATAGCTTTCACATTTGGTTTAACTTACTCTTCAGTATAGTGTATATAGTGGTGGAGACCCAGCACCCATGAAACATTAGGAAGAAATTCAAATGATGTTTAGTCATCCATGTTTATTTAGATAATTTCGTTTCATTGTCAGTCCACTGACAAAGCTTTTGAAAGCTTTCTTAGTGATAACCACCTTTTATTAATTACCTACTTCGACAAAAAAGTACTTTAAAGATGTTGAACATTTATGTAACAAATTTTACCTTCACAGTCACATCGTGAGGTAGAGTTTTTTTATGCCCACTTTTACAGATGAGTGATCTAAACTCAAGAGATGAAGAACTCACCAAGTTCCACATTCATGACAGAGCCGGGGTTCACCTGTGTCTCCTCCATTTGCTTCAGTATTCAGTAGGTCAGAGCTCTCTACTTTGCCTGTATTTCAATCTTTCTCTTATCTTCGCGTGCCAGCCAGCCTATCCAGTTTATTCCCCATTACTCTTTCTTTACATCATCTTATTGCCAGACATACAACAGTTCTTCTTTCTGAACTTGGTTTTTTCCTTTTTTGTGAGGCAGAGAGTTCCAATCTTGTGCTCAAGGCCCAGCTTAAACTTGAAGATGGTTTCCCTGCTGCTTCAACCTCTTGTTAGTCTTTTCTTTCTTGGCCTCCTAGAGAACATATTGGATAAGATTAAGTTATTTACTAAAATTTAGTGTGTGGATACTTGTGTGCAACACACAAGTGACTCCTATGTTAAGTTTGAACTCTTGGCTATCTATGCTTGTATATACTAAGTATATTTATAATTTGGGAAGATAGTTCCAATTCAGTGTGCATTCATTTGTGTATGCCGTGGAGCATATTATAATATAGTGAGGGATTACATTTATCTACTTGGTATTGCATCTCATATGTGTATACAGGTATCATAGGAGAAGTTTTAAAAAGTCTTTTAGAAATTTAAAGGAGGAAACGATCATTTGTCACCTGTTTATAGACTTACTGTTATTTATTTAAGATGTGGGGATCAGTCAAATGTTTATTGAGATCTCTTTGGAGGTAGAGACATATCGGTCATGGCAGTGTTGAACCAGGGGCTGCTTTATTTGGAACATTGTAGGGGAGATTCGTGACTCTCAGTCTCAATACATGGGCCACAGACCAACAGCGTGGGGGGATCATACTAACTGCAGATTGCTCACCCTCTTCCCGTACTTCTTGGGGGAAAATGTCATGAAATCTGTACTTTTAAATTTTTTGTTATGGAGAATTTCAGACATTTACAAAACTGGAGGGATTAATGTATCCCCATGTGCTACCACTCAGCTTCACTAATTATTGACTGATGGTAAATCTTTGAGGGCCAATCTTTTTCATTCCTCTCTTTCCTATGGCATATCACAAAGATTTTAATATGTATCCTTAAAAGATAAGGACTCTTCTAATAAAACTTTTTAAATGTCACTACAACATCATTATCACACCTGAAAAATATTACTAACAATTCCTTGGTATCATCAACTACTCAGTTAAACTTTCCATTTATTTCAGATATCCATTTTATTTTATAGGTATTCTGAATTGGCATCTAAGTAAGGTTTATGTGTTTTGGTAGCTTGCTAAATCTGTTCATCAGATCCCAGCAGCATACTAATTCTCTGGGTTTTAACGTATATATTCCAGACTTGGAGCTGAAGAATCTGGCAGTCTGGAAATGCCAACAGATCAGATCAAAAAGCCACAACAAAGGGCTGCTCTCTGTAGCCAAAAGACCAGGAGAGAGACAGTCTAACACGATATAAAATATCTAGACAGCATATGCTGTACTCCAATCAAACACCCAGAAAAAACTGTGGCCACACCACTACTCATGCCAGCAGAGTTTCAAGGGGGAGACTAGACTCACCAGGCTGGACCCAGGCACCCAAACACCTCTGTCATGGTGGGGTCAGTGAATGTCAAGGAATCAAGACTTTCATACTCACCAGCTGGTAATTACTGCCCCCCTCTCCCAATTATCACAGTGTTAGTAGAGACAATGTGGGGAACTAGAACTCTCATCCTGGCTCACCAGTAGTGAAGAAGTCCCCATCTTGAGTGTCAACAGAGGCCAATGGGGAACATATACTTCCACCTCCATTTGGCAGTAATGAGGCACTCCTTTGCCAAAGAGATTCAGAGAAAGCCAGTTTCATACATAGTATGAAAATTCATGTTTTATTAGGAAATAATTTATCCTAGCAAGAACCAGGAAAATCTCAAAGTGAAGAAAAAGGACAATAATAGATTTAGCACCAAGATGACAGAAATGTTAGAATTATCTGACAGAGATTTTAAAGCATCATAATAAAAATGCTTCAGTGAGCTATTGTGAAGATGCTTGAAACGATGAGGAAGTAGAAAGCCACAGCAAAGAAATAAGATATAAGAAGATTCAAATGGAAGTTCTGCAGCTCAAAAATATAATAACCAAATAAAAATCTCAACGGAGAACTCAATAGTGGATGGGTTCAACTGAAGGGGACTGAGGAAGGAATCAGTGAACTGGAATGTAAAATAGTAAAAAGTACCCAGTGTGAACAACAGAGATAAAATAGACTGGGGGAAAAAACAAAGCCTCAGGGACTTGTGGAACTATAACAAAAGAAGCTAACTTTGTGTCATTTGAATTCTGAAAGGAGAGGGATGGGGGTAGGGTAGAAAAATACTAGAGGAAATAATGGCTGAAAATTTCCCCAGTTTGCAGGAAACATAAACATACAGATTTCAAGAAGCTGCCACAAGCCACAAACGAATAAACCCAAAGAAATTCAGTCCAAGATGCATAATGATTAAACTTCTGAGAACTAAAGACCTAAAAAAAAAACCTTGAAAGCAGCCAGAGAGGGGAAAAATGACACCTTACCTTTATAGGAGGAGATTTGGATGACAGCAGGGTTTCATCAGAAACTATGGAGGCAAAAGGGTATTGGCGTAATATTTTCAAATTTAGAAGGAATAATTGTCACTTGGTATTCTATATTCTCTGAAAATATCCTTCAGGAATAGAAGGGATGCAGTAAATTCTCATGAAGAGAAACTAAGGGAATTTGTGATCAGCAGATCTTACACCTCACTCCCCTCACTGTTCCCCCATGGGTAAGAGAAGTTCTCTAAACAGAAAGGAATTATAAAAGAATGAACCATGGGGCACCTGGGTGGCTCAGTCGGTTAAGTATCTGACTTCAGTTCTGGTTATGATCTCACAGTTTGTGAGTTCGAGCCCCATGTCAGGCTCTGTGTCGACAGCTCAGAGCCTGGAACCTGCTTCAAATTCTGTCTGACCGTCCCCACTCACACTCTGTCTCTGTCTCTCTCTCAAGAATAAATAAACATTAAAAAAAATTTAAAAGAATGAACCGTGGAACCTTAAGAATGAAGAAAGAACGTGGTAAAGCATAAATGTGATAAATACTATAGACTTTCTGCTTTTGAATTTTCAAAGTTATGTTTGATGAATGAAGCAAAATTGTAACAGTGATGTGATTTTAAATTAATGTAGAGAAAATTTTTAAACAGGGATGGTAAGGGTTATAGGAGAGAGTTTGTATACGTCACTCAAGGTGGTAAAATGAGGACCCTGAGGACTATAAGTTACATATATAGGTATACTTAGAGCAGCCACAAAGATATCAAAGAGATACCCTTAAAACTAGACAAATCAAAGTGGAATTCTAGAAAGTGTTGAAGTAACCCACAAAAAGACAGGAAAAAGAAAACAAACAACAGAATAAACAAAAAACAAATGGCAGACTTAAGCCCCAATATATCAGTAATTACATTAAATGTAAGTAGGTTAAATATACAAATTATAAGACAGAATTTTATGGAGTAGGTTAAACAGTGTGGCCCAACTATATCATATGTAAGAAACTCACTTCAAATATAGTATAATGATATAGGCAGATTGAAAGGAAAAGGATGCGAAAAGATATAACATGCAAGCATCAATTGAAGGAAATCAGGCACCTGGGTGGCTCAGTTGGTTAAGCAACCGACTTCAGCTCAGGTCATGATCTCATTGTTCATGAGTTCGAGCCCCGCGGTCAGGCTCTGTGGCTGACAGCTCAGAGCCTGGAGCCTACTTCAGATTCTGTGTCTTCCTCTCTCTCTACCCCATCCCCCTGCTCATGCTCTGTGTCTTTCTGTCTCTCATAATAAATAAATGTTAAAGAAAAAAATTTTTTTTAAATACAAAGGAAATCAGGAGTGATAGTGTTAATATATCAGATATAGATATCAGATAAAGTAGACTTCAGGGCAAAGTAACTTACCAGAGACAGTGGTTATGTAAAGGATCAGGCTACCAAGAAGATGTAGCAATCCCAAATGTGTCTCTACCAAACAACAGAGCTGTAAAACATGGGAAGCAAACCCAGTAGAAGTAAAAGGAGAAATAGACAAAACCACAATTATAATTAGAGACTTCAAACACCCAGCAGAAAATTAGTAAGAAACATAGTTGAACTATGTTCAGCACCATCATTAACTGGAAATTGACATCTGGAGACTACTTTATCCAGCAGTAGCATAATACACTCTTATCAAGCTCGTGTAGAATAGTCAACACGATAGACCACATTCTGGGCCATAAAATAAAACTTACCTAATTTAAAAGAATAGAAACCAGACAATTATGCTGTCAGACCACAACATAATTAAACTAGAAGTCAACAACAGAAAAAAGACTGGAAAACCATAAGATATTTGATTAAACACACTTCTGAATAATACATGAGTCAAAGAAGAAATCTCAGAGAGAAATGTAAGAATATTTCAACTAATGAAAATGAGCACACAGTTATCAAAGTTTGTGGGCTGCAGTGGGAGCAGTGCTTAGAGGGAATTATACCACTGAATGCATATATTAGAAAAATAAAAAAGGAACTAAAATCAGTAATCTAAGTTTTCACCTTAGGAAACTAGAAAAGGAAAGCAAATTAAATCCAAGTAAGCAGAAGGAAAAAAAAAGTAATAAGAATAGAGCAGAAATCAGTGAAATTCAAAACAGGAAATGAATAGAGAATATCAGTAATAAACCAAAAGCTGGTGTTTGGAAAAGTTTAACAAAAGTGATAAGGCTAAAAAAAAAAAAAGAGATAAGGTTATACCAGGCTAAGAAAAAAAAAAAGAGGATACAAATTACTAATACCAGAAATGAAAGAGGAGATATCATACAGATCCATCCCATGGAAATCAAAAGGATAAGAAAGAAATACCATGAACAACTCCGTGCCCAGTGATAATTTATGTGAAATGGACCAATTGCTTGAAAGACACAATTTGCCAAAACTCACACAAGAAGAAATAGGTGATCTGAATAGGTTTATATCTATGAAGAAATGAATGAATGAATGAATAACAAACAAACAAACAAAACAAACTTCCACAACAACTCAGGCCCATATGGGTTCACTGGCAAGTTCTACCAACTATTTTAGATTTATACCATTTTTCTACAGTCCTTCAGAGGATAACATTAGAAAGAATACCTCCCAATGCTGTCTATGAGGCTAGCACTGTCCTAACACCAAAGTCAGACAAAGGCATCACACAAAAAAAGAAACTGCAAACCAGCAATACCTCTTGTGAACATTGATGCAAAAATTGTCAACAAAATATTAGCAAATTGAATCCAAAAACATAAAAGAATGTACATTGTGACTAAATTTATCCCAAGGAAGTAAGATTGACTGATATCCAGGAGCAACTTTATTCCTTCTTTTTTAAGTTTATTTGTTTATTTATTTTTGAGAGCAAGAGAGAGAGGGAGAGCATGAGCAGGAGAGGGGCAGAGAGAGAGAGAGAAGAGAGAGAGAGAGGAGAGAGAGAGAGAATATCAATCCAAGCGGGTTCCATATTGTCATCATAGAGCCTGATGCAGGGGTCAAACCCGTGAGCAGTGAAATCATGACCCAAGCTGAAATCAAAAGACGCTTAACCAACTGAGCCACCCAGGTGTTCTGCAACTTTATTCTTAATACCCGCATACTAGAAACAGGCCAGATGTCCTTCAGCAGGTAAATGCTTAAACAAGTGTAGTTCCTCTCTATCATGGTATACTATTCAGCAATAAAAAGAACTAGACTATTGATTTTTGTGACAATTTGGATGGTTCTTAAGGGCATTATACTGAATGAAAAAAAAAGCCAATGGTCAAAAGTCACATACTGTGTGGTTTGATTTATATAATAATTTCTAAGTGACAGAATTATAGAGATGGAAAACATATTAGTGGTAGCCAGGGGTTAAGAGGAGATGGGGGTTGGGGGTTAGAGGGAGGGAGGGTATAGGTATGAAAGGGCCACATGGGGAATCCTTGTGGTGATAGAATGTTTCATATCTTCACTGTAATTGATCTTAATGTGCAACATTTTCATAAGATTTTACCATTTGAAGAAACTGAGGAAAGTGTACATAAGATATCTATTATTTCCTAGAACTGCATGTGAATCTACAATGATCTTAAAAACACTTAATTTTTAAAAATTCATGCTTACCTAAGGGCAACAGCTATCATTTTTCCACCTGTGTCTTACTGAAAATTGTATAGACTTATTACATTGATATAATATTCCCAGACAATGCCTACTCCCAATTTTCACTGATACTCTCTAAGAGTAAAATGGAAGAGTCAATTAGGGTAGGGAAAATAAATGTGTTTTAGGAAACTTGAATTAAATTATCATGCTGCAATCCCAGACTTTAACCTCTACTACAAAGCTGTAATCATCGAGACAATATGATATTGGCACAAAAACAGACACATGGACCAATGGAATAGAATAGAGAACCCAGAATTGGACCCACAGATGTATGGCCGACTGACCTTTGACAAAAGGAAAGGGTATCCAATAGATAAAAGACAGTCTCTTTAGCAAATGGTGCTGGGAGAACTGGACAGCAACATGCAGAAGAATTGAAACTGGACCACTTTCTTACACCATAGACAAAAAATAAACTCAAAATGGATGAAAGACCTAAATGTGACACAGGAAACCATCAAACACTAGAGGAGAAAACAGGCAACAACCTTTTTGACCTCAGCCACATCAATTTCTTTCTTGACACGTCTCCAAAGGCAAGGGAAATAAAAGTAAAAAGGAACTATGGGACCTCATCAAGAAAAACCCTTCTGCACTGCAAAGGAAACGATCAACAAAACTAAAAGGCAACCGAAGGAATGGGAAAAGATATTTGTAAATGACATATCGATAAAGGGTTAGTATCCAAAATCTATAAAGAACTTACCAACTCAGCACCCAAAAAACAATCCAGTGAAGAAATAGGCAGAAGACATGAATAGACACTTTTCCAAAGAAGATATCAGATGGCCAACAGACACATAAAAGATGCTCAACAGGGCACAGTTGGTTGAGCATCTGACTTTGGCCCAGGTCGTGATCTCACGGTTTGTGGTTCAAGCCCGCATTGGGCTCTGTGCTGAACACTTGCTCAGAGCCGGGAGCCTGCTTCAGATTCTTCTGTGTCTCCTTCTCTCTCTGCCCCTCCCCAGCTTGTGCTCTCACTCTGTCTCTCAAAAATAAACAAATGTAAAAAATTTAAAAAAAAAGATGCTCAATGTCACTCATCATCAGGGAAATACAAATCAAAACCACATCGAGATACCACTTGACACCAGAGTGGCTAAAATTAACAATTCAGGAAACAACAGATGCTGGCGAGAATGTGGAGAAATAGGAACCCTCTTGCACTGTTGGTGAGAATGCAAACTGATACAGCCACTCTGGAAAACAGTGTGGAGGTTCCTCAAAAAGTTAAAAATAGAACTACTCCACAACCCAGCGATTGCACTGCTAGGTATTTATCCAAAGGATGTAGGAGTGCTGATTCGAAGGGGCACATGCACCCCAATGTTTATAGCAGCACTTTCAACAATAGCCAAATTATGGAAAGAGCCTAAGTGTCCATCAACTGATGAATGGATAAAGAAGATGTGGTTTATATATACAATGGAATACTACTTGGCAATGAGAAAGAATGAAATCCTGCCATTTGCAGCAACATGGATGGAACTGGAGGGTATTACGCTAAGTGAAATAAGTCAGTCAGAGAAAGACATATCATATGTTTTCACTCCTATGTGGAACTTGAGAAACTTAACAGAAGACATGGGGGGGGGAAGGGAAGGGGAAAAAATAATTACAAACAGAGGGAGGCAAACCATAAGAGACTCTTAAATACAGAGAACAAACTGAGGGTTGATGGGGGGGCGGGAGAGAGAGGGAAAATGGGTGATGGGCATTGAGGAGGGCACTTGTTGGGATGAGCACTGGATGTTGTATGTAAATGATGAATCATGGGAATCTACCCCCAAAACCAAGAGCACACTGTATACACTTGTGTGTTAGACAACTTGACATAAATTATATTAAAAAAAAATTATGTTAATTTCTTGCCTTATTTACCAAAAGCAGAGGGACACATACGAAATTGGAGCAGCTATGTGGGTAATCCAGGCTCTGTATGTTGGACCCTCACATCTCCAAAAGGAAATGGCTGAAAAGTCTTTTTAAAGGACCCCTTCGGGGCACCTGGGTGGCTCAGTCAGTTAAGCGTCCAACTTCGGCTCAGGTCGTGATCTCACGGTTTGTGAGTTCAAGCCCCACACCAGGCTCTGCACTGACAGCTCAGAGCCTGCTTCAGATTCTCTGTCTCCCTCTCTCTTTGCCCTTTCCCCTGCTTCTCAAAATAAATAGATACGTAAACATATTTTTAAAGGATCCTTTAGATCTCAGATTTCTCTAAGTTCTGTCAGAAACACAGGCTGGCTTCTCCAAATGCAGAGCATCTAACTGAGAACTAGAGTGTTTAAAAATCGCCATTTTACATGGAAAATTATAATTCCATCTCAGATGCTTCTGCAGTAGAGCTCAGGAATAATCTTTTCAGAGTCTGATGTATTTGAAAGGCTCCCACATTGTAAGATTGTCTAGAGCTGTATGTACATTGCTGGTGTTGCATCAACCGAGGAGATGTCCGACTGTCAGTAAGGACTTGGGTCTTTAGTAAAGAATATATTAAGAACCATTGTCTATTTTTGCAGTGCTTTGGAATTGATGAAATATTTAGTCTTCTTCCTCAGTCCTTACTTTTCCAGCCCCACTTAAGATTCATACACCCCTACCCTCAGCTGCCCAGGTGATGTGTTCTACACTTTCAGAACTGTTTGAAATTAGGATCTCTTCTGTGTTTCTTCATGTCTTTACATACCCTGTCTCCCTAACATTTTTATGTTCTGAGAGGCATTCCTAATCTTTCAAGATTCATTTCAAAAACCATCTTTCCCATGATGTTTTCCCTGATGGCACATTTCCCTTTTCCTTACCTAGAGAAATGTTACATATTCTCTCTCTCCACTGTGTATATTATTCTTAACATACAGTAGCTCCTATGGTGTGAAACCTTCCACATAGCATGTAAGGGGTTCTTTTCCCATATCTCTGCTTTAGACTGATTTCCTTCAGGGAAATGATTTTTCTCCATTCCCCTTTATGTACCAAGATCCAGCAACAATGCCTGACATTAGGCGCTCAATAATAGTAAATGAGTGAGTTAAAGTAAATATGAACATTTTTTTTAACGTTTATTTATTTTTGAGACAGAGAGACAGAGTGTGAACGGGGGAGGGTTAGAGAGAGAGGGAGACACAGAATTGGAAACAAGCTCCAGGCTCTGAGCTGTCAGCACAGAGCCCGACGCGGGGCTCGAACTCACGGACCGCGAGATCATGACCTGAGCTGAAGTCGGACCGACTGAGCCACCCAGGCGCCCCAAATATGAACATTTTATTTTCACACTAAGAATTGGAGGTTTGGAAATTTAGAAGATGTATTCTGGGTGCCAAGCTGACATAGAAGGAACTGGAGTTTGGATCCAGTAACTGACTTCAAGGATAATGGTTTCTCCCCCAGGGATGCCTGGCCCCTTTTCCAGTTCCATCTTACTGAAATGAAAAGAGCCATTGGTTTCACTGATCTGTGCCAATTAGACATTACAAATGGGAAGTGGCACACATGGAAAGTAAGAGCATTGATTCTGGAGCTAAACTGTGCTCAATCCCAGCTTCTTACCTTTTTGGTAATTGTCTGACTTCTCTCTGCCTCATGTGTAATAGTACTCATCCCCTGTGATTGTCACAGAGTTAAATTAAGCTACTATGTGTAAAACATTTAGAACAGTGCCTAGCACATTAGGCACTCTATGTATTTATTGATATATGTGTTGTTGATAAAAATGGAGAAATGAAGAATTCCTTAATAAATATAAAATGCGAGAACTCTTTCAGCTCACAGCTCATACAAAATAGGCGACAGGCCATATTTTGCGGACTTTCAGTCTAGATCATTAGTTCATTAAGAGGTTGCAAAGTGATGCTATTGTTGTTTAAGACATTTCATGTCCTATCTGCAAGTGCTTCTAAAAAGAGAAGCTTCTTCCCTATTAACTAATTTGGTAACCCGCTGGTACAACTTGACAGATAACAAGTGTTACTATATAATAGAGTCCAGTCCCTATGGGAAGTCCAGTGCTGCCTTACCATATATCACTTTTGTATTAACTATACTGAGCATGAGATCTGTGCTCAGAAAAGTACATTGTCCATGGTACCTACATAATACTTCCATTTTGCAAGCACTTAAGTTAGAGTTGAGATCCCGCATTCTCTCACTTGGACCGGTGTTTTTTTTTTTACCTCACTTTCAGGCTGCCTCGCAACTCTTGAAGAGCATGTTGCCTTTGTATTGTGAGCCCATCCAGTTCGGGTGCCATCAGGAAGCCCACTGGAGTGTGGATAACTTCCTCTTCACACCTAGTGATCCCTATTCATTAGCATATAACCACACCATCCAAGGATGTAGTTAATATTTGTGTTGTTTGTAGTGGAACTAGCAAAGCTTAGCTATTCATTACTTAGCAAACCTGTCTCTAATTTGAGTGACCCTTTTTTAAGGCAGTGGTATAAATGGTTCGTGTTAATATCACTAACATGTTGTCCAATGAGAGCTATGAAACACCTTATCATTAACGTGTTGTCCAGTGAGAGATATGAAACATGTTATCTTAACATGTTATCCAATGAGAGATGTGAAAAAAAATAATCTGTAAAGGGTCAGGTAAGCTGCTTCTGGAGACTTTTTAAAAGCACCTACAAATCATTTGAATGTTAATGATATTCACTTTTTAATGGAAAGCAACATTTCTTTAATGATGCTTGTGCTTTCATTAAAACTTTTTCCTTTCTAGTAGATACCTCCCTGACTGTAATTATGTCTTTGTGACTTTAACCTGTGACTGGGGAGATGAAATGACTGATTTAGAGTTCTTTTTTTGTTGTTGTTAACATTTATTTATTTTTGGGAGACAGAGAGCACAAGCAGGGAAGGAGCAGAGAGAGAGGGAGACACAGAGTCCGAAGCAGGCTCCAGGTTCTGAGCTGTCAGCACAAAGCCTGACACAGGCCTTGAATTCACAAGCCACGAACTCATGACCTGAGCCAAAGTTGGACACTTAACCGACTGAGTCACCCAGGAATCCCTGGATTCTGATTTCATTATATGATAAGAAGAAAGGATGGTGGACTTCATCAGGTGGAGTTGTGTTTGAAGTTAAATTTAATATACATTTTGAGTAATGTGTTTTTCTTCATCCTTTGGATTACAAATGACATTTAGACTCTGACTTCACCACACAACCAGTATGCTTCCACACTTACTAGTCATGGCGTTGAACTTGAAATTGCTGGGAAGTAGGCCAGTCATATTCCAGGGGAGTGGACAACCAGTCAGGATGTCGTTGGGAATTGCAACGTTCTACATGTCATCACCAAAGGGTGGTATGAGGGAGAGATGGGATTTGGTGAGACTGAGGACATCTCTTTTTCAAACCTTTAGAACATGGTAGTGAGAAAATCGTCAACACAGGCTGAAGTTTTCCAACTGTTGGCTCCAAGTGGCTGGGTGCCCTCTGAGGTAGTGGTTCAGATTTTGGTCCTGGTCTTACAGAGACAGAAACAGAAGTAGGTAAAAATGACATGTGCTAAGCGCATAATTAAAGAAGGGATCTTTGGCATTTTGACTTTGGCCTTGTGTCTAGTTAAAGCATATAAATGTAGATTAAAATTTAGCCTGATTCCTCAGGCTTGACTTGAATGCCTCTCTTATTCTAATGGGAAAGTTTAGAACAAAACAAATTTCGTTTACTACTTTCAGATTTTCTCATTTAGAGAGTGTGTGGGAAAATGATGTACAAAATAATCACAGTTTAGAGTCATTGCCCACATTAAAATAAATTGATTCCCTTGGGTTTTAATGAGTTGCTGTCAGAATAGTTCTTTCTTTGGAATACAATGCAGATTTTGTCATATAGAAGCATGTTTTAGGGAATACAGTGTGGTCTTCATTAGAATCTTGAAATGGAGAATTTCATACACCAAATGAACAGCCTTTTGTTTTAGGAGTGTGGGTAGTGATATTTTTGTAATAGTCATGAATCCTTTGTAAACATGGTTAGAGACTAGTTTTTTTTTTTAATATTTATTTTTTGAGAGAGAGAGAAAGAGAGTGTGAGTAGGGGAGGGGCAGAGAGAGACACACAAAGAATCTGAAGCAGGATCCAGGCTTTGAGCTATCAGGACAGAGACCGATGTGGGGCTCAAACTCATAGACTGGGAGATCATGACTTGAGTTGAAGTCAGACGCTTAACATACTGAGCCACCCAGGCACCTCTATACTAGTTTTCCTTTTTAAAATGATCCAAGGAAATAAGAGCTTTGTGACTAGCCCCATGACATCTGGAAAGTTCTGTTAGCACTTAGCCCATTTCGGGTGATTGAATATAGTTACATGATTGAAGATAATGGTGAAAACACCGTGTTTAAAATTTTTTTTGAAGATATATGTATAGGATATTAGGTTATCTGTTTTATAAAATGGACCAGATTTGCAATGCTGTAACTTTCAAGTGGGTGGAAGGCTAATGTCTGAAATAATTTAATGGTGTTTCTGGACGTAATGTGCTTTTTTTTTTAATGCTGGCTAACTCGAATCTTAAAATGAGAGCATTTTTTGTCTTTTGGGCATTTGCCAGATCTGTACAAAGCATGAAACATCTGCAGATGTCTGTTTAAGGCAGTTTCTTAATGCTTTGTAGTAGAACATTTTAACCATGAGTACTTATGCAGTTGTACGAAAGCTACTTTAGTTTTGCTACTCTATATAGACCTGGATTTTCCATTACTTTCAGGTGCTTTCCCTTTGGAAGTGTTGCTAATGATGACAAAGGGCACTGGTGAAGTGTAAAAAGTAATGCTTAATTTTAATATATAGCTCTTTTGAACTTGACAAAAAATAAAAAAGTTGCATTGATTCCTCACAATTTCAGAGGTCTTCCCCCCCCCCCCCCCCCCCCCCCCCGCCCCACAAGGTCATTTTGGGACCGTGAGACCAGACTTGAAAAGAAGAGTTTTCTGAGCTTGAGCCCTTTTGATTTCTAAAATAAACACTCACATCCCTTTCTGATAATATATTTGGTCATTTAGAGTGCTTTCTATGAAGGAAGTTGTGGTGATAGGTTCTGGAATGTGAAGCCTGCAGCAGGCAAGAGTGATTAAGAGGGTGATGGGAACTCCAAGGATACAGGGTTGGGAACTTTTAGAGATGAATTTTTCTTATGCTCAGTCAGGATTAATCAAGCTTTCTAGGAGGAAGCAGTGCCAGGTTAGCTGAACAAATGGGATGGAAGTTGAAATATGAGGTTGGTTTTTAAGTATATTTTGATAAAGAGGTTAAGTTCTAAGAATATAGCACTGTCATACAAAAAGCTACTTATGCTTTTTGGGATACCGATGTATCCCAAGCTCATATAACAATAATGGTCATTCAGTAAATACTTGTTAAGTGAATGAATAATGATATAGTATATTTTATTTGGTATATGTGGTTTTTGGTTTAGTGAAGTATATTTAAATACTGCTATAAAATAATGCGTGAGTAAATGCTAATAAATTAGCTTCCAGGAAGTATTAAATTAGACTTGAAGGGTTATTTCAGCTTTTCATAGTTGCGGTAATACTGTGTAAGTACAAGTATTTGTACGGTACTGTGTACATATTTCTTTTCTTTAGGACTTAGTGCAGGAACAGTTATTTGACATGGGAAGATGCTGTATTCTGGGTTACTGAAGCTTCTAGGTGAATGGGTTAAATCTTTAGATCAAACATTAACATTTCTCGTGAACTTCTTCAGTTTTCCATATTAATACATATCTTCAATAGTATTCATCAGATTTCCAGGTGGAACTGTTTTGATAAAATTGATGGAATATCCTGAAGTTTCTTAAGAGGCATAAACAGGCAAGAATAGCAAAAAGCTAGTTATTGAAGGAAGAAAGGTGGTGAGGGAGAGGACATTGGCTGTGTTTGCTGTTTCAACACATGGTTGGTACAAGTCACGCAGTATGTCTCTGAGGTAGGATCAGATATGTCAATGGGCTAGAGTTCGTAGTATGAGCACTGTGATAAACAAGGCTTTGCAGTGGAGAGGAGGCAGATTATTCCATAATGTGCCACAAATGGTGAGATAATTTGTTAGCATTTGGGGGAAAAAGTTTAGAGCTTTATATGATATCCGAAGACATTCCAGAGGGCGATATTTAATAATTATAAAATTCAAGCCAGATAAACACTAAAATAAAATAGAAACAAATGTTTTTCAGACTTCTAGAATGAAAAGTACTTTTTAAATTTAATACTTTTAGGAATAAATTCCAAAAATATATATTTGAGTAAGACTAAATTAAACTTCTATGAATTAAAAAAGAGGCTGGGAAGAACATTTACAACAAAACAATATAGAAAGTGTTAATCAGAATATGAAACTCTAGTACATATGTAGGAAAAAATAAAGAGAGACAATATTTTAAAAATAGAAACAAAAGAAAATATAACATATACAAAAGTATAAAAAGTGTTCGATATTAGTGATTCACCAAAGAAGTATATATTAAAGTAGATATTATCAGTTGCCTGCATTATTACAGAGCTTGTTAAGAAATATATTTATCATGGGGCACCTGGGTGTCTCAGTTGGTTAAGTGTGTGACTCTTGATCTCAACTCAGGTCTTGATCTCAGGGTCTTGAGTTCAAGCCCCATGTTGGGCTCTGAGCTGGGCATGAAGCCTACTTTAAAAAAAAAAACAAAAAACCAAAAAGCTATTTATCATATGTTGCTGGTATGAGGGTATAATTGATAAAATTTATTAGTAAAATAATTTGGCAATACATGTCAAGTCTGACATGATTTATAATTTGTAATCCACAATTTCCACTTCTGTATATCATACCAAAGAAAGTTATTGTATGGGGCGCCTGGGTGGCTCAGTTGGTTAAGCATCAAATAAATTTTTGAATTTACTATTCAAAAATAAATAAACGTGAAAAAAAACCTAAAAAAAAGATTATTCTAAAAGTGGAAAGAATTTAATGTGAAAAGATTTTGGCAGCATTATTTATGCTAGTAGGAAGCTTGAACATACATAAGTAATGATAGAAGCTCATTTAAAATGCCTGATGATAGCTGTTTAGTGAAATCATGTAGGTATTTAAAATGATAGTTATTAAAGTTTCATAATGTCACTATATCATGATCACTTTTTAGTCTTTTATTTAAACCTTTAACCTGTTTCAGTTATCACTGTAACAAAACAAGAGTAATTTGAGAATATGTTAGCAAATGGGAGGGGGAGGTTGTGGACTCTGGATGAAACTGACTTGAATTTAAGTAGATGCTAAAATGATTATATTCATTATAAATCAACATTTTCTAATTTAGGCAATTGGTAAGTTTCTTTTTTGTTGATTTAAAAATACTGCTATTTTTCAGCTTCTTATTCCCTGGTATTTCCCTTTTATGCTGACAGTCAAGTTACCCAGGTAAGGTTAGAATCATTAGCAAGTCATTGCTTTAACGCCAAGTGGTTTGGCAGATTGTTTTAAAAATTTCGTTTAATGTTTTATTATCCACATTTGAGAGAGAGGGAGACAGAGCATGAGCAGAGGAGGGGCAGAGAGAGAGAGAGAGAGAGAGGAAGACACAGAATTTGATGTAGGCTCCAGGCTGTTAGTAGAGAGCCCAATGCAGGGCTTGAGCCCACGAACCATGAGATCATGACCTGAGCCAAGTCAGATGCTTAACTGACTGAGCCACCCAAACGCCCCTGGCAGATTGTTTTAGTGTGCGTACCTTTACTGTAGATCTGGCCTCATTTATATAGCATACTTAACTTTGTTGGGTTAACTCAAAGTGTACTGTTGATTTGCTTAGAAGTAACCAGAAAAAACAGGTTGTCTACTAGCTAGTTAATACTTTCTTCTTAGCAGATATCTGTGTTCTAATCCAGTATAGCTGCACAGAAGTATTTCAGGCAGCATTGAGAGCTATGATTATTTATTATTTCTTCATGTTTGGAATGGGGATAAGGAAAATAGTTTTTCTTCCAGCAATGCAAAATTAGGAAGTGGGCTACCAGTCTCCTCTTTTTCTGTATCTCTCCCCCATCCTCTTTTCTGAAGAGCCCTTCTACTTCGTTCTGGATCCAGTTCCTTTCAGCTTCCTGATGGAGCTTGTCTCTGTACTTTTCTCTTCCAGTAGTTCTTCCTAACACTGGTATCCTTCTGGTCTTACTTTTTGCCTTCTATTTAGACAGATTCCTTGAATAATTTGCCCCATTTCTCACCTTCTTTCCACATTACTCCCAGAAGCTTTGTTTTCACCATTGAGGTGAACTTCTTTAAGATTGATAATGACTTTTCTTTAGCAAAGTCTATATACTTTATTAAATGTTGATTATTAACTTTTCTTGTTTACTTCACATTATTATCACTCTTGAAATTGGCCCTTACTTTGACTTCTCTGTTATTCTATTTGAAGACTTTCCTACTGGATACTCCTGCCATTCTCTTTCTATAGTCCTGCTTTATTGTCTTTTTGAATCCTATCTGTGGTTTATTTCCTGAACTTCACTTCTGCTAAATTAATTCCTCAAGAAACTTTTTGGTGATTCTCCAGAGCTGGCCAAATAAGCAGGACTTCTCTGTGTTTCATCAAACTAAGCTCTGCTTCTCCCCCACCCCCTTCATACAGCCTGCCTTCTATCTATAGCCTGAAACAGATTCACTTTCTATATTACCTTTACTGATTTTCCATTACCTGTATAATAAGGGCATTTTAAACCCTTGACAGTTTAGCCCCAACCTAATTTTACTGCTAATTTTCTACTAATCTGTATATTCTTTTTCTCCAAATGTCATTTCCTCTGCTCTTAACTTGCCTTGAATAACTCTTCATAAACCCTTCATAATCTCCTCAGGCCACTGAGTCCCACTCCTAGTTTCTTTTATATTTGTAAATTCCTAATTGTATTTAAGATCCAACTCAAGAAGTCACTTCCTTGGTGATAATGTCCAGAGTTTCTTTTCTTCTTTTTTTTTTAAATTAAATTTAATTAATTTATTTTTTAATATGAAATATATTGTCAAATTGGTTTCCATACAACACCCAGTGCTCATCCCAACAGGTGCCCTCCTCAATGCCCATCACCCACTTTCCCCTCCCTCCCACCCCCCCATCAACCCTCAGTTTATTCTCAGTTTTTAAGAGTCTCTTATGGTTTGGCTCCCTCCCTCTCTTTTTTTTTTCCCTTCCCCTCTGCTATGGGTTTCAGTTAAGTTTCTCAGGATCCACATAAGAGTGAAAACATATGGTATCTGTCTTTCTCTGTATGAATTATTTCACTTAGCATAACACTCTCCAGTTCCTTCCACATTGCTACGAAAGGCCATATTTCATTCTTTCTCATTGCCACGTAGTATTCCATTGTGTATATAAACCACAATTTCTTTATCTATTCATCAGTTGATGGACATTTAGGCTCTTTCCATAATTTGGCTCTTGTTGAAAGTGCTGCTATAAACATTGGGGTACAAGTGCCCCTATGCATCAGCACTCCTGTATCCCTTGGGTAAATTCCCAGCAGTGCTATTGCTGGGTCATAGGGTAGATCTATTTTTAATTTTTTGAAGAACCTCCACACTGTTTTCCAGAGTGGCTGCACCAGTTTGCATTCCTACCAAAAGTGCAAGAGGGTTCCTATTTCTCCATATCCTCTCCAGCATCTATAGTCTTCTGGTTTGTTCCTTTTAGCCACTCTGACTGGCATGAGGTGATATCTCAGTGTGGTTTTGATTTGTATATCCCTGATGAAGAGTGATGAGCATCTTTTCATGTGTCTGTTGGTCATCTGGATGTCTTCTTTAGAGAAGTGTCTATTCATGTCTTCTGCCCATTTCTTCATTGGATTATTTGTTTTTCAGGTGTGGAGTTTGGTGAGTTCTTTATAGATTTTGGATACTAGCCCTTTGTCCGATATGTCATTTGCAAATATCTTTTCCCATTCCGTTGGTTGACAAAAGCATATTCTTCCCGAATATCCAATGGAAAAAAGACAGTCTCTTTAAAAATGGTGCTGGGAGAACTGAACAAAGTTCCTTTTCTTCTGATACAAAATTAACAATCACAGGGGCTCCTGGGCTCGGTCAGTTGAGCATCTGACTCTTGGTTTCGGCTAGGGTCATGATATCATGGTTCGTGGGTGTGAGCCCCACATGGGACTCCGCGCTAATGGTGCGGAGCCTGCCTGGGATTTCTCTCTCCTCTCTCTCTACCCCTCCCCTCCTTGCACTCTCTGTCTCTCTTGAAATAAATAAATAAACTTAAAAAAATTGTTTTTAAATCAAAATTAACAATTCCTTTTTTTGTACTTCTGTGGTGCTTTAATTCATACTGTTGGCGGAGTAGCTATCACGTTGTGTTTTGTGGTTTATACACGTGTTGTCCCTTTCTAGGCTGTGAACCACTTGAGACATTACATCTTTTTCATGTCTAAATCCCTAACATAATCTCTTGCACAGGATAGACCTTCTATACATGTTGAATGGAATAGGCCTGCCGGTAATACTCAGTAATCATCAGTCCAATACTCTCCTACACTAGAAACAGTGGCATTCAGCCTTTCCCATTCTCTGTACATATTACCTGGCTTTTGCTAATGAAGTTATTTCTCTGTTGATCCACATGTCTGTCTTTATGCCAGTACCACCACACTGTCTTGATTACTGTAGCTGTGGAAAAATTTTGAAATTAGCAAGTATGAGTTCTCCGACTATCTTTTTCAAGAATTGTGACCTGTTCTAGGTTCCCTACTTTTCCATATGAATTTTAGAATTAGCTTGTCAATTTCTCAAAAATGGATTTTGATGAGGGTTACAGTGAATATGTAGATCAGTTTGGGGAGTAATGCCATCCTAACAGTGTAAAGTCTTCCAGTCCATGAACATGGATGTCTTTCCATTTATGTAGGGCTTCTTTAATTTCTTTCAGCAATGTAAATTTATTCCGTATTTTCTAAAGGGCCTAGAGTATTTATGCTGAATAGAATCTTTCCCCTTGTCTTAGTCTTAGTCATTTAAGTGAAATAATGGAAGATGGCAGCTCTGGCTGAAAGGTCTCTGTTACACTTTTAAAGCTGAATTACATATTATGCTGTGCAGGGAAGTGAGTAGTTCAGAGTTCTCTTTAATCACTCTGACTGTCCATTTGGCTCTTTTGCTTGCAAACAACAGAAAGCAATTCTGACTAACTGAAGTCAAGAACAGGAGTTATTAAAATACTGTGAAATAGGTAAAAGGAAAACTGATTATTCAGGTCTTGGAAAGAACAGGGGTATTAGTCACAGTCTCTTCAGAAGGACTTTCTTGAGATGAGTCTTTCCAGCTGGTTTTCATGCTTATATCATTTAGTTCAAGATTTCCATATCTGGAGAAGAGAGTTTGCCTGGCCTGATTTGGGCATGTATCCTCCCTTGGCCAGTGGAAGTCAAGGTTTCCTTACTCAGCCTCACCAAAGGAGAATAGAGGTGTTGGTACTAGAAAAAAGGGAATGGATCAGTATATGCCACCATGAGGGTGCCGGCTAATTTGTGGTTCATACCTTTAAAAACAAAGGTAATTCAGGTCTCATTAATCCTATTATCCAGTGCCCAATCAGGTATGCAGTCAGCTGAGATAGATTCTCTCCAAAGAATTTCCAACACTGACCAACAGACAAATGTTCTACAATCTGATACTAAATAGAGATACAGTAGGACTTTGAGAAGGTAGGTGAGGTGGAAAACACTTTATTAGTCTGAAAAAAATGGAAAGAGGTAGTAGGGATATTCTAGTTCATATAGTAAACAGTATTTTGAGAAACAGATCCTCACAATAAAATATATTTCCAAACTGCTGATTCTAGGAGATGCTAGGTTGATGTGAATTGGCATGGTTGACGTGGTTCCTGTCTTCCTACCCAGATTCAGCCTGGCTCAATGCAAGTAAATTCCTTCTGAGAGAATTAGTACCCCTTTGGGGGATCGCTGCCATTTAAAAGAGAGCTTTTTAACTTTAGTTCTTTTAAAAATCGTTGTTCCATGATTGAACAAATGGCCAGTGTTAACTTATATAAATGTAGAGGGGCGGTTGAGGACAGTGGCTGATACTTGGCAGGATTAAGTGGGATTCATGATAATAGAGGCTTTTGATAGCTATGGAATCTGGGCTAAGCTTTCTCTGAGTCAAGCAAGGCTCTGGATCACAGAATCCTAAAATGGCAGAGCTGGAAGAGACTTTAGAGAACTAACCAGTCCTCTTTTGTTACAAATAATGACAGTTTGCATCAAAGTTATAATTTTGTGGCATTCTCTCTGCTCAGAAAGAACCCCTCACTTTGTAAACTACCCTAATCAGTGTCATAAACCGCTAAGGAACAGGAAATTTCAAATTGCAGTCTAGTGCAGACTCACTCCAGTCATCCCAGAATCTCTGGGGACCTGGCTTCAGGCCATGCACCACCAGGACTGCTGCTGTAGACTCTAGCAGACATACATACATTGTATATGGAAGAGTCAGGGTCCAAATCATTTTCAATCCAAAGTTACAGAATTCATCAGTTCTGGAGGTCTCCGGCAGATGGGGAAACCTGAGCTTTGAATGATGGTGACGAGACATTTGTATACCATTTCATGATTTACAAAGGATTTTTCTCTTATGCCATTTTATTTAATCCCCGCAACTTTTGGAGATGAGCTTAATTATCATCATCCTCTTTTTTCAGATGAGCAAGCCAACTCAGAAAATACTTGTCACACGGCTAGTTAGTAGAGTGGCAGAGCTAAAATTAGAACCTGGATCCTGGAATTTCAAATCCCATACATTTCTTATAGCATTAACCTGTTTCTGGGTAATTCATTTAGTAGTGGGGAACAAACTTTGTCCTGTTTGTTCTCAGACCAAGGAAACTGCCAGGCTGCCAGATGTTTTACAGAGTTTCACCTGTCTAGCTACTAAGGAAGGGGTGGGGCATGACAGCTCCTGGCAGGGTCAGATGGCTATGGAGATCCCAGGAAAAGTCTAAGACATGTTGTTGCTGCATATGTCCCGTGTATTCACTTGCCACTTACTGCTCCTTACTTCTTTGGAATGATTCAGACCAAGGCATGACTCTACTCTATGCCTCTGGAGTCTATACCCTGATTCTCAAGGACTTGTCACTCCTCCCTTAGGTTTTTAGGATGGAATCCTTTGATTAGTGCTTTTGGAGGACAGCCTTTCTCTGAAGAAATGTATCTTCCTTTATTCTAGAAGCAGAAATTATGATGCAGATGGGGTGTTAAAATCATAATGGCTTGCCATTAGAGCTAGAGTACATTGTTTATTCATCACCATTGATTATTTTGCCAAGTGTTTTGTGTAAAAAGCTTCTTAGCTTCTGGATGCCGCAGGATAATTTGTCACCTACAGTACTCAACACCCATTGCCATTGCAGCTGAGAGGAGCATGCTGGATTGTAAAATCCAAGGCCCATTTGGCAGCCAGCCTGCCCAAATACATGATGACTTCAGGAGGCTGCAGGTTCTTTGCTGACTAGAGGAGGTGAGTTCTTTAGGTAAGAAATATAGAACCTGATGTTGATTAGCTCCTGAGTATACTGAGGGACCAGCAGCATCAGCATTACCTGCAAGCTGTTGGAAATGCAGAATCTTGGGCCCTGCCCCTGACCTACTGAATCTGCATCTGCATTTTAGTGAGATCCTCAAGAGGATTTGTGTGCATATTAAAGTTTAAAATGCACTGGTATAATGGACATTGTTGGTTGCCTGTCAGCACTCATTTCCCTTGTTTTATGCACATGTTTTTCTGTTATTTCCCTCTCCCCTGCAGATAGCCCTGTGAATCTGTCCTTTGTTTCAGTTGGTCAGAGCATAGTTTTCCCTCAGTGACTGTTGATGGTGCAGGGATAGTCATGTGACTTAGGTAGTTAGCTCAGTCATCAGGAAAGACTGATTCTTTGTTTTGGGTAAGCATTTTCTATCCCATCTAGCAGGAGAGAAAAATAATGAAGCATGCTCCTCACCATCATCATTATCATCATTAATCTTCAGATAATGGAAATGTAGCCCTTATTTCCACTGGTAGCCATCCTATGCCATGAGGGGATTAGTCTTGAGATGAATCTGACATTGAAGTTGTTAGAGCAGAGAAGTAGAAAGAACCCAAATTTCTGATTCTGGCATTGAGCTGTTGATCTATCTTGTATTTGGATCTCTCCTTGCCTTTAGTCTCTCGATTATGTGTAATAATAAATTTTTCTCACTGTTTTATGCCAGTTGTCTTTAAGTAATTTTTATTACTTGCAGGTGAAAGTATCCTAGTATATTCATACACAGAAATGCTTGCTGGATTCCCAAAGTATTGTATATGCTGATCCTCCTGTAAAATATCTACTTTTTCAGCTGGTTTTAGGTTTTTCTCCTAGTGTTTTGAATAATACTTTTACCATGTGGTGATCATTAAATTGTTCAGATGAAGGTTGGTATAGGGAAAGGAAAGCTAGAAGTAAGAAGAATGAGAAGGCTGTCCTGAGAAAAGGCATTCTTGGACTCACAAGTGCTGTGTGCTTGATTGTAGAGCCCAGTAGGACTGCAGAGTCCCCGAGTGTGTGAGCCCACTAGACTGTAGAGCCCACTGGTTGGGTGCTGACCCATGCTTTGCCCCTAATTTGGTGTTTGGACCTCAGTTTCCTTATTTGTAAAATGAAAATAATAATGAAATACTGGAAGTAGAAATGCTTTGAAAACTGGACTTTTTTTTTTCCAGTCTATTTCTCATTTCTAATTGTTTTTGTTTTTTCCTTATTTATGGTGGTAAAACATATATAATGTAAAATTTACCATTTTAACTATTTTTTGAAAATTTTTTAATGTTTATTTACTTTTGAGAGAGAGAGAGAGAGGCAGAGGCACAAATAGGGGAGGGGCAGAGAGAGGGGGAGACACAGAATCTGAAGCAGGCTCCAGGCTCTGAGCTGTCAGCACAGAGCCCGATGTGGGGCTTGAACTCGTGGAATGCGAGATCGTGACCTGATCTGAAGTTGGATGGATGCTTAACCGACTGAGCCACCCAGGTGCCCCATCCATTTTAACTATTTTTAAGTGTGCAATTCAGTGGTGTTAAGTTCACATTAACAGTGTGTGCAACCATCACCACTATTTCTAGAACCTTTCTGTCACCCCAAACAGAAACTCTGTTCCCATTATATAATATCTCCCCATTCTCCCCTGACCCCAGCACCTGGGGACTTCTATTGTACTTTCTGTTTCTATCAGTTTAACTAGTCTAGATACCTTATATAAGTAGAATTACACAGTATTTGTCCTTTTGTATCTCGCTCATTGCACTTAGCATAAGGTCCCCAAGGTTCATCCACGACGTAGCATATGTCAGAAGTTGGGGTAGCTCACACTGTCTATTGCGAGTAATGCTGCTGTGAACATTGGTGTACAAGTATCTGTTTGAGTCCGTTTTTAATTTGTTTGAGTATATACCTCCGTTGCTGGATCATATGATGATTCTAGGGGCAATCACCAAATTGCTGAAAACTTGACTTTTTAAAAAAATAAGTTGTTACCATGTATTTGGAAACAGATTGTAATATGGATGTATGTTTTTTCTCTTAGGACTATAGTGTTTTCATTGAGAGAATGTAGTAGTTTAACATGGGACTCATGAACTGACCCTTTATAACACATTGAATCTATATACTGTCAGATTTATGTACATTCTTCTCCTTAATCAAATAAGAGAATAGTTTCTTTAAGTTAAATGTGTCAAAGATTTATGTGTAAAATGATTCATGAGATTGTTGATGTCAGAATACCCAACTTTGTGTATGTGTTTGAGAATGAATTGGTATACTACTAATAAGGACAGTAACATCTTTATGACCTGTGAAAAATAAAAGGCTGAATGTATAATGAAGAAAATATGGGTATAAAAGCTCTTGCTCTTCTATTAACACTTTTCTATCAAACAAGTGTTTGATTATTAGATGCCTAAAAAATTATACATACAGAATTAGGAAGAAAGTCATTGTGTGAATTCTTGTTGTAATGTCTCTGAAATATACTAGAAGGTAATCTTGGATTTAAAATTGTTTACCCTTTCTTTACTTGAAATTGTAAAATGGGATCTGTCAGCCTACCAGAGCATATATGCATTTTTATAATACTGAAAATGCCTTTGCTGTTCTGGCATTTCTCATCGTTTTTTAATGTGACTTAGACTGGCTTAGTCTGCAGGATATATTGGAGACAAATATCATTTTACATCCACTGTGAGAAAATCTTTAAGAACACATTTAAAAGTAGGAAAATAACACTGCGGAAACCCTGCCACGGCGACCGATGCCATGCCAGATTCCCACTGTCAGGAGTGATTGATCAGGGAGCTGCATCCCTTCCAAGAAGTTACTCCATATGGATTAATTTATATGCCCTTATATGCCTATGGCTTTAGTTTAGCTTGCATATAAAATCCACATTAGAAAGCTGTGGAGATAGAAAATTGTAACAATCCTGGACTTCTGTGGTAATTGGAGATACTAGTCTGAAATGTCCTCCATGTGTGGAAATGTTTGAAAAATAACTTCTGAAGTGTGTTGTTCTCAAGTAACTCACACTACATATAATTGAAAAAGTTTCTTTTCATTTATTTTTTAGTTTATGAATATGAGTTGATTTTAATTGGCTGTGATTTAGAATTACTTATGTTCCATAAGGAGTTTGAAAATAAAACTTTATAATTGTGGTCTTATAATCTGTCTTAATAACATATGAAACTATTACTTTTATTTTGCAGCATAGCGTTAGTTTTGTGTTACATTAGAAACGACTTCAGAATTACGAAAGGGCATGATAAAACTATCTGTGTAAGAATCACATCCTTCACGTTTAGAAGAAATTCTTCTTGAGGCACGTGGGTGGGCTCAGTCAAGCGTCCAACTCATGATTTCAGCTCAGGTCATGATCTTGTGGTTTATGAGTTGGAACCCCATGTTGGGCTCTGAGCTGATAGTGTGGAGCCTGCTTGGGATTCTCTGTCTCCTTCTCTCTACACTTCCTCCACTCGCTTGCTTTCAAAAATAAATAAATACACATTAAAAAAAAAAGAGGTTCTTCTTGACTCTTAACATCCTGTCACCCCCTATTCTCAGGTGAAACCTATGTGAAATTAAACATATTCTGTGATATGTTTGCTGGGGAATCTGGAGAGTCTCCTTCAAGATGTGCTTGTGAGCAGTGTGCGTGCGTGTGTGTGTGTGTGTGTGTGTGTAATATTTTCAGTGAGGTGGTTAAGATTTAAGCAGATAGGCAATCATTTATAAAGTGGTTTGATGCCAAATCAGCCTTGAAAACCATTATTCAATAGTCATTTATTCTGCAGATACTTATTCTGTTCCAGGAACATTTCTAGGCCCTGGGGATTTAGCAGTAAGCAAACAGAGCCCACCCCCATCCCCTCACCACCATAGCATATACAGTGTAGAGAGTTCTTTAAATTTTTCATTTTCTGCCCCAGGGAGAGGTGGTGAAGAATGCCTTTCTAGTGCCCTTTCTGAGGGGAGTTTTTCAACCCTGTATTCCTGGGGCCAGCAGAGAGCCTGGCACTAAGTGTGTGTCCCATGAACATGTGCAGAGTGAATAAATGAGTGATAATGAGGTCACTATCACTTCTCATTTGGATTATTGCATTAACTTCCTAACTAGTCTTGCTTTTCTCCTTGCTCTCCCGCCTCCCTACAACTCCCAGTCTGTTCTTAAAACAGAAACCGAAGTGATCTTATTAAAAGGTAAATCACATCCAGTTGCTCTTGTTCAGAGACCTCCAGTGAGTCTCCAGTATACCGGGTGGAAAAGCTACAGTGTTTAGAGTGACCTACAAGGCCCCACAAGTATCTGGCCTCCTGCTGCCTTCTGGCCTCATGCCCTATTGGTCTTCCTCTCATTCATTTCCCTTCAGCCACACCTGCTTCTTTGTTGTTTCTCAGACTTACCAGCCAGGCTCCCATCTCAGGACCTTTCATCAACTGTTCTGTCCAAAATGCTCTGTCCACAGATGGCCAAAGGGCCCACTCCTTCACTTCCTGTGGATCTTTTCTCAAATGTGTTTTCCTTAGCAAAACCTTCCTCAGCTACTCTTATCAAAAATTGCAACTCTCCTTTCCCTGACACTCCTGATCTCCCTTCCCTTACTTTCCTCCTGGCACTTATCTCTAAACACACACACACACACACACACACATACACACACACACACACACACACACACCCCTTGGATGGATGGATGGATTTTAATTTTGTTGTTCTCTTTCTTTTTTTTTAATTTTTTTTTCTACGTTTATTTATTTTTGGGACAGAGAGAGACAGAGCATGAACGGGGGAGGGGCAGAGAGAGAGGGAGACACAGAATCGGAAACAGGCTCCAGGCTCTGAGCCATCAGCCCAGAGCCTGACGCGGGGCTCGAACTCACGGACCGCGAGATCGTGACCTGGCTGAAGTCGGACGCTTAACCGACTGCGCCACCCAGGCGCCCCTGTTGTTCTCTTTCTATCACTATTAATTACCACCTAGGCAATCTACAACATTTATAAGGGTTCCTGTTAGTGACTCAGTATTTGTCAAATAAGTGAAACAAAACAAAAACAACCTATAACAAATGTTTCTGTCTGAAATATACTTTTAGTAGGGCCAGAATGATGCCTTCTGTGTCTGTGTGTGCTTTGGTAAATGACCATTGGTTTTGCCAACCCTGTGGCTCTAATTCTAGTTCCAGTTGGACAACAGAAAAGTTTACTTCTGGCCTTCTGTAATGAATATAGTAGTTTAATGAAAAAAATTAGCTGTATTCGTCTTTTTTTTATTTTCTATTTTTATTTATTTAATTTATTTATTTAGTTTATTTGAGAGAGAGAGAGCACGAGCTGGGGAGGGGCAGAGAGAGAGAGGGAGACACAGAATCTAAAGTAGGCTCCAGGTTCTGAGTTGTCAACAACAGAGCCCAGTGCAGGGCTTGAACCCACAGACTGTGAGATCGTGACCTGAGCCGAATGTGGATGCTCAACCAACTGAGCCACCCAGGCTCCCCAGCTGTATTTGTCTTTTGACTGCAAAGTGCCAACACAAATGAGTACATCTCTTAACTGTCTGTGGTGTTGATATTTATCACTTGCCTTCTGTCAGAATCTTTCAGTCTATTGATACTGTTTTTAACTGATACAGATTGAAGGGTATGGCTCACATCCAGAGTGACATGTGCTGACAGGATAAATGTTGAATGTTTGCTCTAAAGATGCAGACAATATCAGATCCTAGAGGCAACCTCAGCTATTCCCTCTCATCTTTTTCACCTGCTTGAAATATCCTAAGCATCTCCAGATCTTTAGTTGGGTTCTCCCTAAGGAGAGGTTTCATTGAATTTTATACTGTGAAGTACGTATCAATTGATGGGGAATGGGAAGGTCCAGAATTGAAAAGTTCCATACTTTCTAATCTTTAGATGAAAGAAATTTTGACATTCCATTTGCTGGTTTAGATGTGTGGAGTCCTTTTGATTGGATATAATCAGGGGCCGGGTAGTGGTGGGGAGCATGGAGTTTGAAGTTGATTAGACCTTTTGCAAGTTGCTTAACTTCTTTGAACCCCAGTTTACCATATTTTACATATTTTATCTTCATGAGTGCCCTATGAAGTAAGTACTATTATTAGCCATTTTACAGATGGGGAAACAGGTTTGAAGAGATTAAGCAACATGATCAAGATCATATAGGAAATTAATAATAATCTGCATTAGGGTTCTCCACAGAGGCAGAACCCATAGGGTTTGTGAGTATGCATATGTAGATTGATTGATTGATTGACTGATTTTAAGGAATTGGCTTGCACAATTATGAAATCTGCAGGGTGGACTGATAGTCTGGAAATCCAGGGAAGAGCTGATGTTGTAGTTCAAGTCTGAAGGCTGTCTGCTGGCAGAATTCAAACCCAGTCTTACTTTCACCATTATGCTATATGCCTCTTCTCGGATAAACCTGCTGGTTTAGGGCTTGGCACAGACTGATACTGAACATAAAATTAAGTTCCACAGGGGTGGTTGAAGTGGAATGCATATTGCTACAGCTATGTTGCCATGTTAGGACTGAAGCTGAAATGGTGATTGTGTAGAAGATGTGAGAGATGACAACAAGGGTGTGGATAACACAGCATAGCCTGAAGAAACCTGTCTGTTGCAATTATCCAAAATGGGTATATTGTGCTGTAGTCATTGTAGCCCAGGGTTACAGGAACAGACACAGCCAGAACTCTGCCCTAGCTCTTTCAGAAAAACTTGTAGTTTCAGGAAGGATGTGTGCTGGATGAGATCTCTAAGCTTTCTCCAAGTCCATTTCTGTCTAAACCCAGAATTGCTCTGTAACCAAATTGACCTTTGAAATACTTGATTGTTTCAACCCAGCCTTGCTCACTGGGTACTGTTAAAAGCGAAGAGGTGATTTTTTTTTTCCCCTCTCCTGCATACCCTGTCTACATTCCACAAGGGTTGAAGTGGGATGCATAAAAGGTTGCTATAGTGATGTTGTCATGTTAGGGCTTAGCCAAGGTGGTAGAGTTTCTGGCAAGGTTGCCAAAGTGGATAGTTAAAATTTGGTAGGAACAAAGGTCTCTGAAAAAAATATGGCTGGCACATAATTGAGTCATTTAGTAACCATAGAGGGTGTTAACCAGCTCTTTGCTATCTTAGCTAGAGGAAAAAGAAGTAAATTGTATCAGGAGGTAGAGTTAAAATTCTGTCTTGGAGATAGCTGCTTATTAAAATGACTGCTTAGGGGAGGAATGAACTTGTTTAAAAGATAGGCAGAGTGATTATATGAAACCAGTCCTTGGAAATGTACATTGTAAAGATAAAATTATTTTTCTTAATTCTGTCCTTGTCTGTTTTTTATGTTATGCCCCTTTTTTTTCTTTTGGTGTGTTTTTTAAAAGTTTATTTTGACAGAGAGAGGGAGAGAAGGACAGAGAGAAAGGGAGAGAGAGAATCCCAAGCAGGCTTTGCACTGCTGGCACAGAGCCTGACATGGGGCTTGATCACATGAACCGTGAGATCACGACCTGAGCCAGAATCAAGAGTTGAATGCTTAACTGACTGAGCCACCCAGGCTCCCTGTGCCCCCTTTTGTTTTTATTCTGTCAGTTTTATTTTCTGCATTACTAGCTCTGTCTCATGTCTGTGTGCAATAAAATGAACGGTTTCAGGGTTTACCAGGCATCATCACTTATGACAGGGCTGGGGCAATTTAGGCCACTTCTCTGCTTCACTTTCCTCACCAGAAGAGTGAGGACTACAATCCTGCCTACTTTCCTTCCTGTGAGGATTAGGTGTGGATTCCTGGTGAATCATCCAGGGCAGTACAAGACTCAGTAATATAATTTGCATGAGCTGCTTTAATGTTGGTGATGCATCAGTGCTGTCCCTGGGGGTAGAGTTAAGGAATCCAACTGTGAGTGTCTTTGTCAGCAGTTGCCATCTCATCTGCAGGTCAACTTTTTAAGGTCTGTATTATTTATGCCCTCATTTATATAGATGAGGAAAGGGAGTGTCAATGGATAACTTGCCCACAGCCATGCAGCAAGTGGCCCAGCTGACCACGTTGCATCAGTGCTGTCCCTAGGGGTAGAGTTAAGGAATCCAACTGTGAGTGTCTTTGTCAGCAGTTGCCATCTCATCTGCAGGTCAACTTTTTAAGGTCTGTATTATTTATGCCCTCATTTATATAGATGAGGAAAGGGAGTGTCAATGGATAACTTGCCCACAGCCATGCAGCAAGTGGCCCAGCTGACCACGTTGCAAACTTGAATCTGTAATACTCACACACCCATGCTCTTCTGTTTTGTTTTTATTATGGTAAAAAATATGTGTAAAATTTACCATCTGAATCATTTTTTAAAGTTTATTTATTTTGAGAGAGCGTATGTGCACGTGTGTGTGAGGGAGGGGCAGAGAGAGGGAGAGAGAGAATCCCAAGCAGGCTCTGACGTGGGGCTCAGACTCAAGAATCGTGAGATCATAACTTGAGCCCAAATCAAAAGCCGGATGCTTAACCAACTGAGCCACCCAAGTGCCTGCCCCACCATCTGAACCATTTTTAAGAGTGTAGTATAGCTAAGTAGTGCTAAGTATATTTACATTGTTGTGAAGCAGATCTCCAGAACTTTTTCATCTTCCAGAACTGAAACTTTGTAACCATGAAACAGTTCCCCATTTTCTGCTCTTCCCAGCCACTGATCATGGTCATTCTTTCTATATCTATGAATTTCGTTACATTAGATACTTCATATAAGTGAAGTCATACAGTATTTTTCCTGTCGTGACTGGCTTATTTCACCTGGCATAGTGTCCAAGTTCATCCATGTAGCACATGCCAGAATTTCCTTCCTTTTTAAGGCTGTATTGTATTCCACTGTGTATATATACCACATTTTGTTTTATTTGTGCATCAATGGATATTTGGGTTGCTTTTACCTCTTGGCTACTATAAATAGTGCTGTGAATATGTGATATGTGCACATATCTCTTGGAGACCCTGTTTTCACTTCTCTTGGATATTTACCTAGAAGTAGGGTTACTGGATCATATGATAGTTCTATTTTTAATTTTTTGAGGACCTGCCATACTTTTTTTAATAGCAGTTGCACCATTTTCAATCCAACCAATAACACACAAGGGTTCCAGCTTCTCCATATCCCCACCAACACTTATTATTCTGCTTTCTGATTTAGGGTTTTGTTGGTTTGTTGGTAATAGCTGGCCTAATGACTGTTAGGTGGTATCTCATCGTGGTTTTGATTTGTATTTCCCTGAGATTTAGTGATGTTGAGCGTCTTTTCATTATGCTTGTTGGTTATGATTGGTATATCATCTTTGGAAAAATGTTCCAAGTCCTTTGCCCAAATTTTTAGTCAGGTTATTGAGTTTCTTGTGGTTGAGTTACAGTTTTTTATATATTCTGAATATTAACCTTTTATTACATACATGATGTGCTAATATTTTATCCCATTCGATAGGTTGATTTTTTTACCCTGTTGATGGTATCCTTTGATGGACAAAAATTTTGAAGTTTAATGAAGCCCCCCACCATTTATCTATTTTTGCTTTTGTTTCCTATGTTTTGGGTATCATATCTGTGGAATCATTGCCCACTCCAAAGTCATGGCGCTTTTTCCTTATGTTTTCTTTTTTTTTAAATTTTTTTTTTCAACGTTTATTTATTTTTGGGACAGAGAGAGACAGAGCATGAACGGGGGAGGGGCAGAGAGAGAGGGAGACACAGAATCGGAAACAGGCTCCAGGCTCCGAGCCATCAGCCCAGAGCCTGACGCGGGGCTCGAACTCACGGACCGCGAGATCGTGACCTGGCTGAAGTCGGACGCTTAACCGACTGCGCCACCCAGGCGCCCCTCCTTATGTTTTCTTCTAGGAGTTTTATAGTTTGGGGTCTTAAACATTCAGATCTTAAATCCATTTTGAGTTAATATTTGTTTAGGATATATTTGTTAATATAGTTTAGAATAAGGGTCCAGTGTCATCCTTTTGTATATGGGTATTGAATTTTCTCAGCATCAGTTGTTGAAGAGACTTCTTTCCCACCATGCAGTTATTTAAGGAGAGAGGAGAGAGAGCGATGAGACAAGGAACAGGTAATTATTTGGGGAAAAAATAATGCTAAAATGTTTTTTCCTTGTTTGGTGCTACATAGAGAAAGGTATCTATAAATCTTTGCTTGTATGATATGTTTATAAGAATTATGGAGAATCTGTTTCCTTGACTTAGAGTTGAATTATTATTTATATTTGTTCATGTGGAGAAAAAAAAATCAAGGTATTACAGTAATACAGTATTCTCTTTGGCTCTGAAGAGACCAACTTTGCAGAAATCTAGGGTCTCTGGAATCCAGAAGTTGTTGGCAGGTTGGTGGTGGGGGGAAGGAAACCCTTTTAAGGGCAAACTAATGAGGCCCTGAGCTCCCAGAAGCAAACAGACATGGAGGAGAAAAAGAGCCAAGGACTCAAAGAGCCTGTATTCTGTGTACTCTGATGGCTTGATCCACAGTGGGGGCAGCAACATCTCAGAGGGAGTGTGACCATCTCCAGAGGCAGAGGAGAACAGGGAAAATTAGCACAGAAGAGCCAGAAAGCAGAGGCATGGGGGTTAGCAGCACTGGCATGAGCAGTAGACCTTGAAGAAGGGGTCCTGACTGAAGGTACTCAGCACTGTGGCCTGGTGGTGGAGGGTAAAGGGGGTAGGGGGACACAGAACCATTTTCCCTTCACCTGAAGTGTTAGCCTTCAACTAGCTAAAAAAAAAAAAAAAAAAAAAAAAAAAAAAAAGACTTTCCAGAAAAACTCAGTCCATAGGAACTCTGAATAACTAACTGGGGAAGGAAGTGTGTGTGTGTGTGTGTGTGTGTGTGTGTGTAGCTTTTTTACTAATGTGGTAACATTTCTCAGAGTTGCTAAAACTTTTCAGATATCTAATACTCTTGTTAAAATCCCTGGGCTTTGAGTAGGATTATAGAAATCTTATTTGTATCTTTATTCCTTTCCTTTTTTCAGTAAGTATTAAGTATCTGTGTGTTATTCATTGTGAGGGATACAAATATTATGCATCCTTCCGTCAGGGTTATAATGCAATAGAGAAGATAAATGTTTATAAGTAATAGTAATAATGATAATAAGACAAAAGGTTGTCTTTTTAGATAACCTTTTGAGGTTATCTAAAGGAAGAGGAAGGTCTTCTTAAGGATGGAGAAACTGAGAGCTGAATATTATGTAGTTTATAGGTCTAGGTCCTTGATCATATTACATCTTATGGGAATGACAAAAGACTTCAAAACCGTAATTCTGTAGACCATATTAGCATGAATAGCAACTGTAGAATGTTTGATTCTACTGCTCTCCTACTATACTAGATCTCTCTTTGAGCTATTTACACACAGTAAAAATACCTCTGAAAATAAATATGGAAACGTATAAATGCTTGTTATCCACATCATTTGACTAAACTGGGACAGTAGATACTCTGACAGAAATGTAATACCTTTCATTGGAATACCATTCTGTGGTATACAAAATAGTCTCACATAATACTACAGAAATAGTGTGAATCTTAAACATTTAATCTTTTCTTTCTTTGAAGATTCTCACTTTTTAGTTTATGAGGATGTAGCACATAATCCTGTATGGTGAGAAAATAGAGATAGAGGCATGGGCTAAAAGACATTATTTAGGAGAGCTCTTCATTGTGTGCACAGGGCAACTGAGAGACTTGAACTTTGCTGAGGGCGAGTATCTCATCTGTTCTTCTGGAGTTCGGCCAGATTTGACTGACAATGTTCCTCCAGGCCAAAAACCACTGATCCTTAAATTTTAAAACAGGTGGTAAAGGGTAAAGTTCTACCAGAAAATCTCAATTTGTGCATCAGTTGCAAAACTGTAATAAAACATACATACATGTGTGTTTATGTTTGAGTTTATGTTCAAATACCGATTGCATTATGAGTGGCCCATTACAAAGCCACTAGAAAAGTTATTCTGAAGAAGGATTTGAGTAACTGTGGCTTTTTTTTTTTTATCATGGGACTTGTATCTTAACTCTGACTTTGTACCTATATTCTTCATGTCTTTATGTTCTCCTTTGCCTTCCGTGAATTTTCCTTTATTGAGGTATACTTGGCATGCAGTAAGCCATTCATATTTGAATTTTACACTGTAAGTTTTGACTCATGACATCATCACCACAGTCAAGAAAATGTCATTGCCACTTGTTGCATGCCCCTTTGTCAGTCTCTTCTCCACCCACTGCACCCTGTGCCTTTCTTGGCCTGAAACCCCACAGAAATTGAAGTTCTGAATGTGTAGTACAAGATAGCTTTGTTGGTGCTCGACAGCTTCCTGGGCCACATCAAGTGTGGTTGGCCAATGCTTTCCAAATTATAGTGAAGAGTGAAGCTTTTCTTTAAAAAAAAAAAAAAAAAAACAATAACTTTCAGTTCATAGCTGTCTGATGCTTATATAAAGGACAGTAAAAATGGGTTACTAGAAAAATGAAATGAAAAAGAAGTCATGAATGCAAGTCTCAATTTTTTTTTCTTTAGACCAGCAGATATAAAATTTCTTTGTCACATTTTAAGTTTATAAGTTCTTGTTCTTAATTTCTGCACTGATTTCATTGCAGATTGACAGCAAAATCTCATGATTACATAGGCTATGCTGAGTAGGCAACCCTGCTTTTCTCCCTGTGTGTTTCACTGGGTATAAAGATCTCTTGGGCATGCTTTTAGAGTTTCCCACTTGGACTGTTCTGCAACTTCTGGCAGCTACTTTCACTTAAGAAATGATAGAAAACTAACAGTTGTTGGGTACTCTCTAAATGCCAGCCAGTATATAAAACATTCTTCTATGAGGCTAGTTGTGATCTTGTCATATATGGCCTTAATTATGTTGAGGGACACTTCTGTACTCCCTTTGTTGAGAGGTTTTTGGATTTGTTTTGTTTTTTTATCATGAGTGTATGTTGAATTTTGTCAAATGCTTTTTCTGTATCTATTGAGATAATTGTCTGATTTTTATCCTCCATGTTGGTAATGTGGTGTATCACTTAAATTTGTAGATGTTGAACCATCCTTGCATCCCTGGAACAAATCTAACTCTGATCATGCTGTATAACCCTTGTTGAATTCAGCTTGCTAATACTTAGTTGAAGACTTTTTCATCTGTGCTTGTCAAGGATGTTGTGAGTAGCTTTCTTTGCTTATAGTGTCCTTGTTTGATTTTGGTGTCAGTGTGATGCTGGCCTCTTAAATTTTGGATGTGTTCCTTCCTCTTCTTTTTTTTTTGGAAGAGTTTGAGAAGGGTTGATATTAATTAAATGTTTGGTGGAATTCACCAGTGAAGCCATATGCCCTAGACTTTTGTTTGGTTGGAGGTTCTTGATTACTGACTCATTCTCCATACTAGTAGTTGTACTCATACTAGTACAGTCTTTCAGATTGTCTATTTTTTCATGATTCAGTCTTGGCAAAGCATTTGTATTTTTTCTTTCTGAGTAATCCTCAGAACAACCCTAAAGTATGGGTGTATTAGCCCCAGTGGGAGGTTGAATTAACTCACTTATATTTATGCATTTAGTTAAATGTTTCTGAATCCTTGCTATGGGCAGGCTTGTCCTAGGCTCTGGGGAGGCAACAGGAAGCAGAGCAGACAAAACCCCCTGTCCTTGAGGGACCTACCTCTTTTCTGGGGGGAGACAACATAAACAAATAAATGAAACACATTAGATGGTGATCGATAAGGTAAAGAGAAATAAACTAGAGAAAGGTGTAGGGGACAGGAGGTGGGGATTGCACCTTTAAATAGGGTGGTTAGAGAAGTCTTCACTGCCATGACATTTGGGCAGAGATCTGAAGGGGCTGAAGCAGGGAGAAGCCCTCAGAGCTAATAGCAATGGTAAAGTTCCTGGAGTTTTTTGAGATGCTCACTGATATGAAAGACCTTTCTCCCACCTAGTAAATGGCTCATCTGGGTTTGAATTCAAATTTGGCCTTTTCTGTTATGCTTTCCAGTTTTTATTCACTATCCATGCTCCTGGTTTAAAGATGCCTAAATCCAAATAAAGTGGAAATCCATTTGGGAGTGGGAATGTAATTTATGTGTGTTAGGGAGTTAGATGGAAAACCTACCCTCTGTGTGATCTTGCTTTTGATTATGTCTGGATATTTTCCAAGACTTTGAGTATCTTACTCCTAAGGGTACAAAATTGGTGAGTTTTGTAGTTGAGTTTCCATTTTTAAGTGGATGAAATTTCTCTAGAGGACATAGAAAGCCAGACAAAATCAGGGAAAGAATTTTCAAAGAACAGATGATTAAAGCTTCGGAAAGAAGGCATTGCTTTTGTTTAAGCACTTTGAAGTTAAGGATTGTGTAAGTCCTTCCCTACCATTAGTGACCTGGTGCTTAACAGACAGCTCTCCTTGGCATTGACTGGAGCCTTTGCTGGGACTCTCTTCTCATCTGGCTGCTCTCCCTGCCCAAGACTTCGCTTCTGCACACGCCGACAGCTCTGACCCAGACCCTTTACCTGTGGTTCCAAAAGAGGACCTCAGCTACCTCCATTTTGATCTCAGTCAATTATTTCTAATTGATTAAGTTCTTCTTGCCAGCTTATCTCAAAACTCAGGCAAAAGATCCTGTGGGCTAAGCATCCTATGATGGGAATGGAAACTACCTCCTCAAACAATACAGACTGCCCTGAGTCAGCAAGACCCCTTGTGACTGACCCCATGACGGATGGACGTGTTGACCTTTACTGCCCACCACCCTTCATCCCACATTTTCCTTATATAAACCTAGATGTATTTTCAGCACCTTGGAGATGGTTAAGACATTAGTCTGCTGTCTTCCTGGTGTTGGCCTCACTGAAGTAAATTCCTTTCTTGTTTCACTGCCATTCCTCTCTCTGCCTTTGGATTTTGTCAGTGGTGAGTGGTTGAACCTTGTCTGTTAAGGACCCCTCGCACCAGGTGCTCTTGCCCCTCTGCATCCTGATTACAGTCCTGGCTGTTGAACCTTAGATTCTTTGCCCTGTCACCTCCTCCAGCAGCCCCAGATTGGGTTGGGGAGGAGGAGGAGCGGTATGTTGTCATTCATGATTGTTAGGGTGCACTGTTCTCAACTGAGCTTGAGGGCTGAAATTGGCAGAGCAGGTATTCCTATGTCTATTTAACAGATGAGAAATGTGAAGCTTAGAGACATTAAATAATTTGTTCAAGCTAATCATCCCCCAGTTAAACCATTATAGATATTTGAACCAAAGTCATTGGTTTCCATATTCCCTGATTGCTGCTACGTGGTTTCTTTTTTTCAGCCTGATTTTGGATAAACAAGCTTTTGTGGATTGGTCATGATTTTGTTGTATGGAATTTATTATATGGCTCCTATGGAAATTGTAGAATTTTAAATAATATAGAATTGGCTTCACATTTTTGATGATTGAATTGGGGGACTAATTGATGTCATTTTTTTTTAAGATCTTATTTTTGGGGAGCCTGGGTGGCTCAGTCGGTAAGTCATCTGGCTCTTAATTTTGGCTCAGGTCATGTTTTTCACAGTCTGTGAGATCAAGCCTTGCATTGGGCTCTGCACTGACAGCCTGGAGACTGCTTGGGATTCTTTCCCTCTGTCTCTCTGCCCCTGCTGCTTCTCTTTCTCTCTCTCAGAATAAACTTAAAAAAAAAAAAAAACTTAAAAAAAGATTTTATTTTTAAATAATCTCTACACCCAGTGTGGCGCTCAAATTTACAACTCCGAGATCAGGAGTCCAATGCTCTATTGACTGAGACAGCCAGGAGCTCCTGATGTCATTTGATTTTTACAGTGTCTTGCTAATTTTCTTTAAATGGGAAGGTAGATTTCCCATATACCCCCCCGCCTCCACACACGTGTAGCCTCCCTTACTATCAACATCCCTCACCAAAGTGTTATATTTCAGTTGATGAACCTACATTAATACATTATTCACCCATAGTCCATACTTTACATTGGAGTTCACTCTTTGTTGTATTTTCTATGGGTTGCATAAATGTATAATGACATGTATCTATCATTGTGATATCATGCAGATTATCTTTACTGCACTAAAAATCCTCTGTGCTCTACCTGTTCTTCACCCTCCCCACCACTTCCCATGTCTTACTGATTTGTTTGTTTGTTTGTTTTAAACGTTTTTAATGTTTATTTATTTTTGAAGGAGAGAGAGACAGAGCTGAGCAGGGGAGGGGCAGAGAGAGGGAGACACAGAATGTGAAGTAGGCTCCAGGCTCCTAGAGCTGTCAGCACAGAGCCTGACGCAGGCTTGAACCCGCGAACTGTGTGAGATCATGACCTGAGCGGAAGTCAGACGCTTAACTGACTGAGCCATCCAGGTGCTCTCTTACTTCTTTTTTTATTTTTATTTATTTATTTATTTTGAGAGACAGTGCAAGCAAAGGAACATGAGCAGGGGAGGGGCAGAGAGAGAAGGAGAGGAAGAATCCCAAGCAGGTTATGCACGGTCAGCACAAAGCCTAATGCGGACTCATTCCCATGAACTATGAGATCATATCATGACCTTAGCCGAAAGCAAGAGTTGGATACTTAACCAACTGAGCCTCCCAGGCACCCTTCTCTTACTTCTTATACCTACATCTGACTACGTTTTGTTGTGGTCAGGCTGCCAGGCTGAGTGCATCTGGACTGAACACTGACTTTCAGAGGGACAACTTTAATTACAGCTCTCCTTTTCTCCATCTTCCTTTAGGCACTGTTTATTTCTTTTCTTTAAAGAATGTCATGGTTTGATTCATAATGACTATTCCGGAAGTCAGTCTTGAGTCATCAGAGTTATTTAGTCTGTCATCTTGGGTGCATGTGTGTGTCATTGTGGTGGTATTCATTTTGGATATTTGGAGAACATAAGATATAGTAATCTTGATTCCATAACTAAAATCAACTCAAAAGAGGTTGCCAACAGGACAAAAAACAGCAAGATAATGCTAATAGGCATATGTGCTGTACACGTGCATCAGGAACCAAAAGCAGCTGAGGCCAGGATTCGAAGTTTTTCTACACTTAATGGTAGATGAGACATAACATGAGCAGAGGGCTTGGGAATGGGGGAGAGGCTTGGTCTTGATGTTAATGTTAGAGTTACAGCAGCAACAGGGGCTTATTATCAATCATTCGTTTTCCCTAATCATTTTAGCTCTGTTCTTTTTATAAGGTTTTAGGATTCATGTACATGAATGAGAGCTACTAGTTAACCAGGTTTTATTCATCCTGTGAGGGGGTTGTATTAGAACTTTTGATAATGAGTCAGTACCATTACCATTCAGTTTAAGGTTAAGGAACAAAGCTCCTGGTCTCAGATTACAATCTAGTAGGGATAGGCAAAATAAGCCCTTTCTTCCCTTTCCCCTCTCCCTCCTTTTCTTTCTTTTCCTTTCCTTTCTCTATTTATTTATATTGAGGTGTAATTGACATATAGCATTATATTAGTTTCAAATGTATAACGTAATGATTAAGTATTTGCATATAGTGCACAATGATCACCACAGTAAGTCTAGTTAACATCTGTCCCAGATTTATCTTGATATGTGAGAGCATATGGTAAATATCCTAAAGAGACAGGGACAGAGTGATCAGTACTCACACCCTTAAGTAGGAAGAAAAGTACTCTCTAACAAGGGTTTATGACCACCCCAAACAAGGGTACTCATTTCTGTTACTGCTTCACACTTCCTGACACTGTGGTTTGATCTTGACTCATATGTCCAAGTTCCTTGAACACGGGTTAAACCTCTCAGAATACCATATGATCTCATAACTGTCAGTGCACTGAGCATATTGTCTAATCAGTGACCATTACTTGTCTCCCGTAATGAACCTAATCTCATTAAAACCAGCGAAACTGTGGCTTCTTCTTGTTCCCTGAGGCACAAGTGCCTGACATGTACTAGCAGATGGTGCTTCTTTGTTATCCCCATCCCTGGGAATGTCCTCTCCCTCCTTTTCTGCTTTGTGAGCACAGCCAGTTGAGACTCACATTAGTCCCTTACCCCCTAAAGCCATCCCTGCAGCTTCTCTGTGCCCTGGCTCCTTGCAAACACTGCCTCGACTATTTCTCACAATACTGTGATGTGTTTTGTATGTATCTCACAGTCTGGAGAGCTACTCAGGGGAAGGGGCTGTGCCTTGTTCAGCCTTCTGTGCCTTGTGCCCATACAGTTAGTTACAAGGTAGTCATTGGGTACATATTTGCTAAAATGAAAATGAAGGGAAGTTTCTGGTGTACAGGTTATTTGTTTGCCACTCACCCCTCTGTTTTAGTGGTACAAACTGGGTAATGATAAGTTAACATTTGCATTGGCACAGAAGTTATTTTTTACTGTTTTACATTCTTAACAAATGCAATTTCTCTGAATTATGATACTTCACTTTTTAAGTAAGAGGTGCTTCATATATTTTTAAACTACTGTTTAGCATTTCTGGGAACTTACAATGCAGGAGTTAAAAAATGAAAAGCTGTTTTTTCTGGGAAATGAAATCGTATCCATCTATTCTTCCTTCTTACCAAATCACTGTTGAATGCACTTATGAGCTTGTACATGTTTTGACACTCTAGGGAAGTATATCATGAATTGCCAGTTAGTCACCAATAATTTCTACTTGTGACTCAGTTTTTAACAAAGTACATTCTTTGCACTTAGGTGTGTAAACACTTGTTTCGTGTGTATCTGACCCATATACCCCATCCTATTTTGTTTTATTTTTTTTTAATTTTTTTTCAACGTTTTTATTTATTTTTGGGACAGAGAGAGACAGAGCATGAATGGGGGAGGGGCAGAGAGAGAGGGAGACACAGAATTGGAAACAGGCTCCAGGCTCTGAGCCATCAGCCCAGAGCCCGACGCGGGGCTCAAACTCACGGACCGCGAGATCGTGACCTGGCTGAAGTTGGACGTTTAACCGACTGCGCCACCCAGGCGCCCCTCCTATTTTGTTTTATACTCTCTAAATAGAAACATTTTTATTTTGAAATAGTTTTGCAGTGTTAAAGCTAACACTATAACTTGGTAGTATGATAAGATCCTGGCCACATGGATATGAAATGTCTTTGCTTTCCTGCACCCCCATTAGCCAGAAGGCTTAATGCTCTGGCTGAACTCTAAAAAGCATCTCTGCTGTCATAAGTATGATGAATGTTTGTGTTAGTTCATAAAATGTAAATGAGTTTTTAATCTATTTCTCAAGAAACATGATGATGTGGGGGTATCCTTTCTTCCTCAAGAATAAATCAAATCTTAAATTTCATGTTAGTATCTGGATTCATTATCCCATTTCACCTTTTTTGGTATGCATTTGTGGGATTTTGCAGGCATTTTTGTGCCAAAGTGTTGTATATTTATGGTTCTGATTTTTATCATTTCAGCTAACACTCACTCTGAGATGATAGAGAATTTTGTAACAAAAGCACCTTGTTTGACTTTTTTTAATTTTTATTTTATTTATTTATTTTTATTTTTTTTTCAGTATATGAAATTTATTGTCAAATTTGTTTCCATACAACACCCAGTGCTCATCCCAAAAGGTGTCCTCCTCGATACCCATCACCCACCCTCTCCTCCCTCCCACCGCCCATCAACCCTCAGTTTGTTCTCAGTTTTTAAGAGTCTCTTATGCTTTGGCTCTCTCCCACTCTAACCTCTTTTTTTTTTTTCCTTCTCTCCCCCATGGGTTTCTGTTAAATTTCTCAGGATCCACATAAAAGTGAAACCATATGGTATCTGTCTTTCTCTGTATGGCTTATTTCACTTAGCATCACACTCTCCAGTTCCATCCACGTTGCTACAAAGGGCCATATTTCATTCTTTCTCATTGCCACGTAGACTTTTTTTTTTTTTTTTTAAGCCCAGTGTGGGTCTTGAACTCATGACCCTGAGATCAAGACCTGAACTGAGATCAAAAGTCAGACGCTTAACTGACTGAGCCACTCAGGTACCCCGCCTTGTTTGACTTTTTACATTTATGATTTCATCTAATCTTTGTGTAGCCAAGTTATTATCCCATTTTGTAGTTGCTAAAGCTGAATACACTGAACCAAGATGTTACATCTAGTAAGTGGTACAATTAAGACTGTAAACCAGGGACTTTTACCTGTAGTCAGGGCACCTTCCACCATTGTATGGTGTTTCCATGCATATTGAACTTATTACTAGCCTAAAGCTGTGGTTTTCAGCTATGTTAAATACATTTACATTTTTTTATTCATGTTTAATATACATACAAAAGAGTGCACAAATCTTTTTTTATTTATTTTTTTAATGTTTTACTTATTCTTGAGAGAGAGAGAGACAGAGCATGAGTGAGGGAGGGACAATGAGAGAGAGGGACACAGAACCCAAAGCAGACTCCAGGCTCTGAGCTGTCAACACAGAACCCGATGTGGGGCTTGAACTCATGAGCCATGAGATCATGACCTGAACCTAAGTCAGATGCTCAACCAACTGAGCCACCCAGGCACCCCAAGAGTACACAAATCTTAAGTACACAGGTTGATGAATTTTCACAAAGTGAACACATAAATTGAACTGTTTTGAATATGAATTAATATTAAAGTGAATTTAACATTGAACATGTAAGACCTCTTGATTCTAAATAAATATATTTATTTTCAAACTTCTTTAAATTTTTTTTTTTTCCAACGTTTATTTATTTTTGGGACAGAGAGAGACAGAGCATGAACGGGGGAGGGGCAGAGAGAGAGGGAGACACAGAATCGGAAACAGGCTCCAGGCTCTGAGCCATCAGCCCAGAGCCCAACGCGGGGCTCGAACTCACGGACCGCGAGATCGTGACCTGGCTGAAGTCGGACGCTTAACCGACTGCGCCACCCAGGCGCCCCTATTTTCAAACTTCTATTACACTTTCCCCAGTACTAATTTGATTGTTTAAGTGGACTTCTAATTTCCTAGTTTGTTCATTTGTTTGAGAAGCATTTACTGAGAGTCTTCTCTCTGGCAGGCATGTGCATAGGTGTGGGGAGATTCACCACTTGTAATAAACTTCCTTTTGGACTCTAATAAGGAATCAGGCAACAGATTGTGCGGTGTTAAACTCCATTTCAGGAGTACTGAGTGCCAGGCCTTATGGGAGCATGAGGAACTTAGGGAAAATATCACGGAGAAAGTGACATCTAAGTCCTGCCAGATGAATGAGAATCATCCAGAGATGCCATTGTAGACAGGAAGAGCAGAGGGAGGAGCAGGTAGGATACTGAGATGTAGCACGTAGGTCCCCATAACTGGCTTAGAGCATGTGAAGTGTGTAGTGTACCTGGGGAATGCAGAGTGGGAGCAGGGACATCTAGATCAGGAAGGATCTTTTGTCAGCCTGAGACTACTTTTATTGTTACTTAAGTTTCCTTGGCTACAAATAACAAGAATTGACTCTGGCAAACATAGGCTAAAAAGGAATTTATTGGAAAGATAGTAGGGTGGCTCAGAGAACGAAAGGGCCAAACATCCAGGTCTCTGAGAGAATAAACAACTAGAGCAACTCTGAGCATCTCAGCAGAAGAACCTGTGCAATTTCTCTGTAGGATAATATCATTAGTTGACTTGTTCTTCTTCCTAAGGATTATTCTCTATTCAGATTTCTAATTTTCAAAACATAGAATCTGATTAGCTTAGTTCAGGTCCAGTGCCCAAACCAGGACCAGTCACTGTGGCCAGGGTTAAGAACAAATGCTGTCTAATCAGTTGCCTGTTACGTGGTCAGGAGAGCTAGCTCTGAAACAGAGAGTGGAGGGAGGTGAGCGTGCTGCCTCAAAAGCCACGTTGCAACAGTGTGGAAAGGGGGTGGGTTGGAGACAGTGATCAGGAAGAAGTGCAAGTCCAGCGACCAGTTAGAAGGCTGTTATATTAATCCAAGTAAGAAGTGATGGCGCCAGAAGTAGGTACTGTCCACAGGGATAGAAAGAGGTGAATAGACTCAGGTATTTAAAGGCAGAAAAGAAAAGACTTTGCGTTTGGACATTGTGAAGTGTGTGGACATTTGAGGAGTTGAGGATGACTCCAGTGTTTCTGGCCTTGGCCACTGAGTGAATGGGGGGACCTTGTGTGGAGAAGAGCTACTTTCAGGTGGGGAACAGGGCTTTCATTCAGTTTTGAAGTGTTGAGTTGACATACCTAAGCAGACCATGTTTCACTTGAGAATACTTGGTGCCTTTTGGGATTCCAACTTTGCCATCAGGGCCCCCTCTCTCTGACATAGAGGCCCTTGCCAGCATTGTCCCTTTTTTGTCATGTCCTTGGGCAACTAGAGTCTTCCTACAATATTGCCATGAAAATTGACAAGCTTCATTCCCCTGCTGTGCCTCCTGTACTTTGGACAGTTTCAGGTCTGAGTGGATATTGGGGATTATACATTGCTCATACTCAAAAAGTCTCCCAGAGCTAGGAACATTCAGGACCAAGTGCTGTCCTTTAGGATCTTTCTTAGATATCATTGTGATTAGAAAAGTCTTGTTCTTTTATGACATTCTTTTCCTGACGTGATTTTATCTGAGTTTGAAAATACTTGAAAATTGAGGAGTTACTTGATTAAAGAGTTTAAATTATAGTTGGAAGTTTTTTAGGTAGTGTTTTAATTTTAGTAGTATTCAATGTCGTAGGTTAAGTCACACCCTGACAAGTAGTTCCTTAAGACACTTTAATCAGTGCTTTGCCATTAGGTAGCTTAATGGCTTCTGAAATCCTCTGGGTCAGTAATTCTCAGTGGGGCTAGAACTGTTTCCTACAGAGCAACTGGGAACTTGTGGGGTAACAAAAAATACTCCACAATGGTTTGGGGTAAGGGGCACATAGGCATTGAGTTGGCTAGGGTCAGGGATGCTGGATGCCATGGACTTTGCATCCATAGGACTTTGATGCAGGTAAAAAAGAAAAAAAAATTATAATTATTTGAGCATAGCACCTAATTCTATTTTAGATATAATCATGGCCTACTTTTACATGATTTCAGTAGACACTAAGTTTTTCAGGAATGCTATGAAATTTGTAAATTGAGTGAAAAATGAAGTTTGCTTAAGATTTTACTGTAAGTTCTACTCTCATAGGTGGTATTAATTTCTTTTTTTATCCTGTTTATAACTTCAAAGACTTTAAGATAATGATGAAAATATATTGAAAATATTAAGATAATTTTGTTTTGTTTTTGTTTTTAATGAGAGATGGTTGGAAAACTAATGTTTTCTCAAGTGAAATAGGGCAGACACCCCAGGGAAAGCATATGTCTGGGGATGAACATGGTGAACTTGCTGGGTTATAGATGTGTTTCATAAATAAGAACCTAAGAAGCTTATAGAAAGGTGGAAACATTCAGTAGCACTTGCTAGACTGGGTAAATCAAATTGGGTGAAATTACCCCAGATTTTTTAAAAGGCCAGAGAGGAAAAGATATGCAAAGGCATTGAGTAAGTTACAAAATAGATATGTGTCCATTTAGAGTGTATTCTATGGAAAACATGTATCTGGATTTCCTTTTATCTGTGTGAGAATTATAAAGGAAAAAGGAAGCGTGGCAATGGATGAGTGAAAAAGGCTGGTTCTTTTAACCAGGCAGGGCACCCAAATGGTAGCTGGTAACGATATGGAACCATAGCTCCATCTGCTGGAGAGAAGCAGACCCTCTCTTGCACCGTATACAAATAAAGTGACCCTCTCTGTATATATGTTAGTGAGCCACCCAGTATTTATTAAATACTCCTGTCTGAGAGGCAACACCTTGCCAGGCTCTAGGGTAGCAGTAATAAAAACTTAGATACATTCCCTGCTTTCACCTCACCATGCTTAGCTGTGATAGGCTTTCTGCTTTTAAGAAAAAGACTTCATTTTTGCATTCTGAGTTTCTCTCTTAGATTTCTCCATGGATGACTTTTAAGAAACCACGTAACCTCTTTCTGAGCATCATTTTCCTTATCTGTAAGATGAGAACGACTGTCTCTCCTACAGGCTCAGTTTAAACTTTATTGAATGCCTAGTGTGTATGGCAGCCATAGGCAGGAAGGGCATAAGATAAGCAGGAGCCTTGTTCTTGCCCTCACTCGGGTTAGAAAAAGAAGCTCTTACGAGATAAGTGAGAGGGCCTCATGAGAGCCCTGAGGAGGAGTGCCTGATGCAGACAGGAGAATGGGACTGGAGAGGGGTTGAGGCACGGTTTTTTGAAGACCTTATGCTTCACTTCAGTTGTACAAGGATGTTAAAATTAGCAAGAGGAAGATGAAAAGCTCTTCCAGGCTGAGGACTGGCATAAGCAGCAACATTGAGATGGGGGCCTACATGGCATATGTCATGGCTGGGTTGCATGAAGTGAGTGGCAGGGAGTGTCCAGAGATGAGGATTGGAGGAGGTTGGTGGGCCAGGGCATATTGGGTTTGTATTCTTCTTTAAGGGGCTTAACTTTGTGCTCAGTGCACCAGAGAGCCATTGCAGAGTTGAAGCAAGTTCTGGAGAGATACCTGGATCCTTAGATCACTTGTTGGCTGAGTCTCCTGGATTTGGTTAAAGGCAGAGAGTTAGGAGGCTGCCACTGTAGACCAAGTGTGTAATCATGAGGGCTAGAATGGTAACAGGGCTAAAAATGAGAGTGAAGTAGCACAGAGGGACTAATTTAAAAATGAGTTAGGAGTTAAAATTAGCAGAAGTGGTTGGTTTGAAGGTAAGAAATCAGGGGTGACTGGGAGATTCCTAACTTGGGTGACTGGTTGGATAATGTTGCTGTACCTAAGAGAGTACATATAAAAGGAAGAGCTGGCTATGGGCATGGCAGGAGGGGGTGAGTGGTTTATTTAGTCATCTTGAGTTAGGGTGTCTCCATGAAAGCAGCCAGAAGACAATTTGATGCATGACTGCAGGTTCAAGAGAAAGGTCTGGCCGGTGTTGCTAACATGGGGGGAGTAGTGGAGCCATGAGAGATGGTGAGTCATCAGGGAGAATGTTCATAGTGTTCACAAGCAGGGAGCCAGGGTACGAATTAGGGAAGTTGCCACACCTAAAAGGCAGGCAAAGGAAGGGGATCCTACAGAGGAGACAGTGATGGGATGATTGGAAGGACAGGATAATGGCCTGGAGACCAAGGGTTTTGAGTTGAAAATGTCCAGGAGAGCACTGTTTATAAATGTCTAACGTAAGATAAGGATTGAAAAATGTGTTCTGGATTTGCTCTTGCCTAGAAGAATTTATCCGAAGAGAGGAGGAAGGAGTGAGATAAAAGCGAGAAGGACTCAAGATAGACTTCTCCTAGTCACCTCCCTAGGCATGTGTACCCCCTTTGTTCATGACAACACCCTGTTTCCTTCACAGTGCGTGGTGATCAGTAAAGAATTGGGACACAAAGAAATGGCAGATGTTTGCCTCTCTGGATTTTAATTGCAATAACATAAGTTACTTTCTTGAAGAGAATTCCATATGCTGGGAATTTAGCTCACAAGACTTCCGTTCTTTTACTTCTCCCAGGAGAGATTGTGGCTGCTTTCCAGGGTTTATATCTCTGGTATAGTACTATCCCTCATGGGAGTGGGGGTGGGAGGCCTCTTCTTACCCACAAACAGCCTTGTACTTCCAGTTTCCTTCTATATCCCACTCACACCCCTCAAAACAAAGTAAGTAAATCAAGGCCAGAAAAGTCCTCTGGCTGGAATTGTACATAAGTTTAGTCTTGTATTTCAAGTCCAAACCCAACTCTGGTGGTCAGGCTTTAGAGTGAGCCATGGAGATGGAGCCTGTGTGGTGCCCCCAGGGGTGCTGGGCCAGAGCCCTGAAGTTTAGAGCTCACTGCCTACAGCTTGTCTTAGGTGAGCTCTTTCACCTCTCCAGACATCAGACTGCTTCCCTATAGAGTAGATGGAGTTCCAGGGTGCCTGTCACATCTGCCCTTCTACTGACAGTCGCCATCTCTCAATACTGCCAATACCCAGTCTCCATTGTTGGCATAACAAGCAAAGGTGAGGAATTGTTCTCTTGTTTTTAAAGATTAACCTCAGGTCCTATAACCAAGAAATGCTGTTATCATTCTTAAAATGACTGCTTTATAATAAATTTTTTAAGGGACTTTCTTGTAATATTCTCAATGAATCAGGGCAAGGAAGTCTTCATTCATGGAGGCGGAAGCCTGTATTAAATGCTCCTGAGTTCCTCCATCTCTACCAAAGAGCCCTTGATTAGTCTTCAATGGAAACTTGGCATCCAGGAGTCCTGCGAGATGACTCAGTCGGATGTATGAGGCCTCATTAGCATTGGCCCTGCTCCTTCTCTGCACTGTGTGTGTCAAGGATATCTGGGACAGAAGGCTATTTCCCCTACTTAGCCTGCCAGAGTTTGGCCTGCCTGCCTTTAAACTGGGCTGAGCTACCAGGAGGATAAAATAGACTAGCTGTTCAACAATGACATGGTAAAGCATTCAGAGGAGACTTAAAAGAGGCTCTATTATTTCAAACATGTAGATACTATCAAGATCCAAAAGGGTGGAGAATATCTTTTTATGAAAGCTTCACCTCTTTCTATACTAATTATTGTTTGTTTTTCTAAATATTTTCTGCACAGCTTTCAATAAATTCGTGGATGAATTTCTTAGTAAGGTACATAAAACAACAGGATATGAGTTATGACATTTAGAGGTGTTGCCTTATTGCTTCAGAACTTTGGGGTTATCGTGTAACATACCATGTCACATGACTTGACTGAATGCAGGAAAAAAGCCCTCAATTTGGTTTCATTGGCTTAAATATAGCTCAAGGCAACAGACACAAAATTAAGATGAGGAAGTACTATACAGTATAGGAAACAGGAGCTTTTAAAGATAATCCACTGTAATCTGGAACTGGTTGCCCAGGCCCTGATAAATGAGAGAAAATAAGAGCAAAAGTACCAGAAAGGAGATTCTTTATTCTTGAGGTGAGAACAAGAGAGTGTAGAGGCTCATCAGGTAAAGTGCTCGGAATATCAACTTGCTTTTGCAGAGGTGGGGCTGTGTGTGCAAAGTGATTAAGACAGAGGAGTGGAAGTCTGAGAGAAGACATCCGTCGAAAAGACATTCGTCTAAACTTGCATATCCAGTAACAGGAACAGTCTTGGGTAAGTTGTAGTAGCTTTTAGCCATGGTAATTAAATTTTTCTTTTCGCTGCTGCAAAGTGTAATGGTTGTGGTTCTAACTTCCTGTGGGTGCATATTTAATTACTGAGTATATGTAAAAGTAACTTTATATTTTGTTGGTTTTAAAGTGGATGAGGAAGGGAGGCTATACCCTTATATTTGTAGAGAAAACGTTAACAGTCTTGATAATGTTTTGTGCCATATGGTCCTGCAGAAGCATAGAGTGCTTTTTGTCATTTTATTACATTAAATATTTTTAACCCACATTCTGTGTAGGGTCTTAAAATAAAATAATCATATACTGTTTAGCACTACGGTTAGTGAGTATCTGTCTTGCCATGGTATGGAAAAAGCAACTATAACTACTTATTTATTCGTTAACCTATATAAGTCTGTAAAAACCAGCAGGCCATTTTTAAAGTGACCTTAATGCACTAAATCTACATTTGTAAAACATTTATTGAGAGGTGATTATTCACCCCAAAAGGATCTTGTGCCTTACACATGATCTGCCTTACACAGTGTACTTCCTTAGAGATTTAAATGTAGTTATGAAGACATTTATTTTGCAGTCAGTCTCCAGGAACATGATAACCTTGAGAAGAACATAGCTGTGATATAGAATAGGGTGATGTGTAAGGGACTTTCTTATTTTGTATGTTACATATTTATAGATATGTTTTTTATAAACACATTGTCATGAAATAAGCAATAGTTATAGTATTAAGAGAACATATTTATTTTTTTCAGGGACAAGAAATAAAAAGTTCTAAAGGATGATCGCTTTGCTTTGGGTCTTGCAAGTTAATAGAAATTAACTTCAAATTAACTGCCTTGCAACAACAAGGCAGTGTACATGGCTCATAGAATAAAAAATGAAAAAGATACTTTGGATAAACATACATAAAGGTGGTGTAAAAAAAATTGCCCACAAATAACCAAGCATAATCAGACCAACATGAGTATACTGTCAAGTTTGGAGGCATAACCAAAAGTAGGAGTGACCTGTAATTCTCAGGGACCAGCACCATTTAGTTGATTCTTAAGTTGGGCTTTGAAGAATGAGTAAATTTCAGCATTTAAACAATGATGGGGAAGGGTATTCTTCTAGCGAGTTGGTGACATCTTCAGCAAAGGTCAGTTTTACTTCCTTGTTCAGAATCCTCCCATTGCCTTTTCACCTCGCCTGAATGGAACCTGGAATCCTTATTCTGGTCTGCAAGGGCATACTTGATATGCACCCTGCCCTTGGTTTCCTCTTTCTTTCAGATGCCATATCTCTACTGCCCCTTTCCACTAGACTCTAAGATTGATGAAGCAGGGGCTTTGTCTTCCATGTTCCCTGCTGTATCTCCAGTGCCTAGCTCTAAGTGCTCAATAAATGAGTATACAATGAATGAAAAGAATTCAAAAGACATCTAATGTGCTAGGATGTAAGATGTGTTTGCAGGATAAGAGTGATAGGGAGTGCGCATAGATTACTGGTCTTGAATACGATATAAAGTTTTGGGTGATTTTAAGGGACTGGATATGGTAACATTGCAGTGTGAAGGATGGACCTGGAGAACTCCCGTTGCCTGACTACTATTGCAGAGATTTGCTTCTCTCTCTTTTGCTTTTTTTTTTTTTTTTTCTTAAATCTGCTCCCCTTCTCTTATGTTTTCTTTCTCTCACTAATTCTTTCCCTTACGCCCTGTGATTCTGTTACCATCTTCTATCTTTCCTAAAGGGAGGAAATCTGTCAGGAGCTGGTCCTTCTTCTCTATCCCCCAGCCCCACCAGGACCCACCAGAACCTGGAGTTGTTGTCCTCCTGTGGAAGGGGTCCTAGTGGTAGAATGAGATTCAGATGCTAGATTGCATTGATGCATAATAAACTTCTTCAAGCCAGACTGTCAAAAGGATTGGCATTTGTAATAAATAATAGCAGGTATTTGGGAAAAGTCAGGTGGAAAAAGAGGGGAATTCAGTCTTCAGGGTTGTCAGCTCAGCACACTATTAGCAACAACTTGGAGGAAATCATAAAAAATTTTTCACAGATCAGCCAGAAATAAACTCCAGACTGCCAAATCAGGTGTGATTTCTTAGAGAAGTTGCTTTTCATTCCCTATGATCCTGTTTGGTCTGGTCAGTAATCAAAAGTCAATATTAAGTTTGATTTTACTTCTTTCTAAGACCATTATAAAAGTCTTCATTCATTGTGTATCTGATGAGACACAGGGAAATAAAGGATGTATCCATGCATCTTAGGAGAATGGAGTGCACACACATGAAGTAGCTAAAATTATAACAAAGCTACATTTAAATTTAGGCAGTAGCAGGATGCCTGGGTGGCTCAGTCGGTTAGGCATCTGACTTCGGCTCAAGTCACGGTCTCACACTTCGTGGGTTCAAGCCCCATGTCAGACTCTGCTGATAGCTCAGAGCCTGGAGCCTGCTTCAGATTCTGTGTCTCCCTCCCTCTCTGCCCCTCCCCCGCCCATTTTCTCTCTCCCTCCATCTCTCTCTCTCTCAAAAATAAATAAAAGATAAAGAATATTTTAAAAACAAATAAATTTAGGCAGTAGCAATGAGCTATTGATAACGATCCTAAGGAGAAAGTGAGCAGCAGCCAGAATTTTGACATAAATTTTAATGATTTGTCAATGTGTGGACCAGTGGAGAGGTGAAGGGAAGAATATGGCAGATAAATAAATGATGGAAATAGATAATACAACTGTGGGGAAGGGGACAGATTTTGCTAGAAAGCGCCCCACATCCCTGACTGGTAAGGGTGATTCTGTAGAAGTAATTAGAATGGAAAGGAAGGAAAAAAGAGTCTTGTACTCCAGACTTTCTATGACTAACCCCAAAATGACTAAATCAGCAGCCGAACATACCCACAGGGTTTCTGAGACTCCAAGAAAGGGAAGTAACAGTCACTGAGAATGCACTTTGTGTTGGTAAGTGCTTAAATGTTTTCTTTCTATTGAAGTCCTTGAAACATTGAGGGGGTTTTATTATGACCACATTTATAAATGGAGACCTAATCTGTAGGTGAAGAAATCTGCCCTGGCTAATAAGAGATAGAGCCAGGATTCTAGTCCAGGCTGCCACTTCCCCTTGTTTTCTGGGATACATTTCTTTATTCAGTAAACCTAGATTGGTGCTATCCAATAAACACATGAGCCACATCATATGTGTAGTTTATTTTTTTTTAATTTTTTTTTTTAACGTTTATTTATTTTTGGGACAGAGAGAGACAGAGCATGAACGGGGAGGGGCAGAGAGAGAGGGAGACACAGAATCGGAAACAGGCTCCAGGCTCTGAGCCATCAGCCCAGAGCCTGACGCGGGGCTCGAACTCACGGACCGCGAGATCGTGACCTGGCTGAAGTCGGACGCTTAACCGACTGCGCCACCCAGGCGCCCCATCATATGTGTAGTTTAAACTTTTCTACTAGCCAGTGCAAAATGAAACAGGTGAAATTTATTTTCATAATATATTTTCTTTAACTCCATATGCCAAGCTATTGTCCAAACTATATACATATCATGTAACATATTAAAAACTATTGAGATATTTTACATTTTTGTGAGCTAAATCTTTGACATCCCAAGTCTGTTTTACACTTAAAGCACATCTTGATGTGAACTTAGCCACATTTCAAGTTGCTGTATGTGGCTACCAAATGAGCAGAAGTCCAAGAAAAAGGATTGAGGCTCATCCTGAAAAATCAAAGGTAGAAGCTCTGCCTTGAAGTCATAGGGAGGAATTAAGATGGGGCAGGAGAGCAGCTTCCCCTAAGATGGGAAAACCGTGGAAGAAAGGTACCGTACATGGAAGGCAGGACTGCTTATTAAAGGAAAGTAAAGACGCAGAGCACAAAGCACAGAGTTTTGGAGTCGCTGTGTTGTACACTGGAAACTAATGTAAACACTGTGTCTCAACTATACTTCAATAAAAAATTAAATTACTAAATTAAGAAAGTAAAAAAAAATGTTTTAAATTAAGAAAATAAAGACATGGGGTGCTTGCCTGGCTCAGGCGATGGAGCATGTGACTCTTAATCTTGGGGTTGTAAATTCAGGCCCCATGTTGGGTGTAGATATTACATAAAAATAAAATCTTAAAAAAATGTAAAAAAGAAAGTAAAGACATTACCATGTCATTTAAGACATATTACGGACTGAAGGGCCATTTATGGAGAGCAGTAAAGTCATACCAATCTTTATCACTACCTCCAGTAACGACCACAGGAAAACTGTGGCATTGAGTGCTAGATGCTGAACCATATTTAGCCAGGGGGATAACATGTTTTGGCAAATGTGGTAACCATTAAGAATGGAACCACAGCTCTTAATACATATATTTTTATATATGCATGGTGTTGACAAAAGAATGTCTTCTTCCAAAGGCCTAATGCCTTTTTCAGATGGGAAATGTAATGTCCTGCTTTAGGAAATAACCATGAACAAACTACCTTATATGGGAATTTCCACAGACTTCAGCTCTACCTAGAGCAAGATAAATGATAGTTTCAGACTTCTATTGCAGCAAAACAGGAATTATTTTAAAATGTTCTTGGAATTTCCCCTTCATTCCCTTCCTGTGATTGTGCTGCCTACTTTGTTGCCTTTGTCCCACTTAACCCCTGTCTTTCAGTCTTTTCCTGTTATATTTACTTTACTTTTCTTTTCTTTCTTTCTTTTTTTTTTTTTTTTGATGGTAAGCTGTGTATTAGGGTCATGTTCTCGGTTCTCTTACATCTTGGACTTTAATTCTTCTTCTTTAATTCTTTTTCTACACCTGAAAAATGAAAAGGATGAATTAGAAACCTTCACCATCATTCACATCCTTCACTTTGCAGCTTGGAGACTCATTTTTTAAAATAATAGTGAATATATATATATATATTTTAATTTTAGAGAGAGCACACAAGCAGGGGAGAGGGGCAGAGGGAGAAGGAGAGAATCTTAAACAGGGTCCACACTCAGCACAGAGCCCAATGAGGGGCTCCATCCCATGACCCTGGAATCATGACCTCAGCTGAAATCAAGAGTCTGATGCTCAACTGAGTGAGCCATGGCCGCCCCCCATGGTGAAATACATTTTTAAGTGTATAGTTCAGTGGCATTAACTACATTAACATTGTTGTGCTACCATCTCCAGAACTCTTTTCCTCTTGCAGAACTGAACATCTTAACTCCCCATTCCCCTCCATCCCCCGCCCCTGGCACCCACCATTCTATTTTCTGTCTCTATGAATTTGACTACTTCAGATACCTCATGTTACGTTTAATCGTAAGCATTTGTCTTTTTGCAACTGGCTTATTTCACTTAGTGTAATGTCTTTAAGGCTCATTCATGTTGTTGTATGTCTCAGAATTACCTTCCTTTTTGAGGCTAATATTTCATTGTGTGTATATATCACATTTTGTTTATTCATTTGTCAGATATTTGTGTTGCTTCCACTTTTGTTTTGGCTGTCATGAATAATACTGCTGTGAACATAGGTGGACAGATATCTCTTGGAATCCCTGTTTTCAGTTTGTTTAGATACAGAAGTAGAGTTGTTCGGTCACATGGTAACTCAGTTATTTTTTGAGCATGACCATACTGGTTTTCATAGTGACTGCACCATTTCATATTCCCACTGATGGTGCAGAAGGGTTCCAAAATCTCCACTCCCGAACGTTTGTTATTTTCCTTTTTTCTTTTTCTTTTTTTTAATAGTAGCCATCCTAATTTGTTTAAGGTGGTATCTCATTTTGATTTTGATTTGCATTACTCTAATGACTAATGATATTGAGCATCCTTTTATGCACTTATTGGCCATTTGTATACCTTCTTTGGAGAAAAGTCTATTCAGGTCTCCTGCCCACTTTTTAATCTGGTTGGTTTTTTGGTTGTGGTTGAATTGTATGAGCTCTTTATAGATTCTGGATATTAACTCCTTATCAAATATATAATTTGCAAATATTTTCTCCCATTCCATGTGTTGTTTTTTAACTCTGTTGTTTATGTCCTTTGATGCACAAAAGGGTTTTTTTTGCTTTTTTGGGTTTTTTTGAGGGCTTAACGAACAGCATTTATTATCTCTTAGTTCTGGAGGCCAGGTGTCTGAGATCAAGGTGTTGGCTGGGCTGGTTCCTCCTCAGAAGGTTATGGGGGAGAATCTGTTCCATGTCTCTCCCCTATCTCCTGGGGCCTTTCCTGGCAAGCTTTTGCATCCTTGACTTGTAGAATCATCACTACCATTCCTGGGTTTGTTCTCATGGCCTCCTTCCTGTGTGTATGATGCACAGAAGTTTTTAATGTTGATGTAGTCCCAGTTGTCTATTTTTACTTTTGTTGCCTCTGCTTTTGGTGTCCTATCCAAGAAATCATTGCCACATTCAGTGTCATGAAGCTTTTCCCATATGTTTTCTTCCAAGAGTTTTATTTGACACATTTGGAGTTAATTTCTGTATATGGTGTAAGATTAAGAGTTCAACTCAATTTTTTTGCTTGTGGATATAAATTTTCCCACCACCATTTGTTGAAAAGACTCTCCCCATTGAATGGTCTTGACACCCTTGTCTAAAAGGTGTTGACACCCATTTGACCATATTTGTGAGGGTTTATTTCTAGGCTCTCAGTTCTATACCATTGGTCTGTGTGTCTGCTTTTTTTTTTATTATTTTTTTTAATGTTTATTATTTTTGAGAGAGAGAGAGACAGAGAGCAAGCAGGGAAGGGGCAGAGAGAGGGAGACAGAATCGGAAGCAGGCTCCAGGCTCTGAGCTCTCAGCACAGAGCCCAACGCAGGGCTTGAACTCACAGACCGCGAGATCATGACCTGAGCCGTAGTTGGCCACCCAACTGACCGAGCCGCCCAGGCGCCCCTGTGTGTCTGTCTTTATGCCAGTTGCACGCTTGCACACTGTTTGATATTAGACTTTTATAGTAAGTTTTGAAATCAGTGTGAGACCTCCAACTTTGTCTCTTTCAAGATTCATTTGGCTTTTTGGGGTCTCCTGGAATTTCATATGGATTTTAGGATGGATTTTTTCTATTTCTGCAGAAAAACATTATTGAGATTTTGATAGGGATTAAAGCCTCATTTTTGAATTCTGTAAAGTAAGGGGGTTATTTTTGCCCAGGAATTTAAATCAAGGCAGAAGTTTCTACCTATAGCAAGATGTCAAAGAAGGCCTGGAGGCTTGGGGATGGCCTTAGGCATCTATGGGTGGTGGGAGGCATATGCTGGAATAGTTCTGTTGGAGCAAAGATTAGGAACAAGGAATGATCTCACATATACTTGCAGTAGTGCCTTAAAACATGCTTAAGGAATTGTGTAGGGGTCTTCACTCTCTGCTGCAGACACTTTTGACTTCTGATACCCTTTTTGACTTCTCTGTGACCCAGTAGTAGTATACTGAGTGGCTGACATTGCTATAGTAATTAATTATCTTCCCCACTTTGTTTCTAAATTTTTTTTTCAACATTTATTTATTTTTGGGACAGAGAGAGACAGAGCATGAACGGGGGAGGGGCAGAGAGAGAGGGAGACACAGAATCGGAAACAGGCTCCAGGCTCTGAGCCATCAGCCCAGAGCCCGACGCGGGGCTCGAACTCACGGACCGCGAGATCGTGACCTGGCTGAAGTCAGACACTTAACCGACTGCGCCACCTAGGCGCCCCTTCCCCACTTTGTTTCTAATATGCTATTTAATTCTTACAAAAAGATTGTGAAGTAAACAAACATGTGCTGTCTTTGATGTACAAGCAAGGAAAGTGAAGACTTTGCAGAAAACTTGCTGGTGGCTATGTAATAGCTAGAATGGCAGAAAAGCCAGAGGGAGGCCTCAGGAGCCTGGTGCAGCCTTCCCTCTGTGGGGCACTTGGGCACCAAAGCCAAAGGGTAGAGATGTGATCACTCCTTACAGTGGTGGAGGCTTTATGGAAACCATCTAGTATAACCCACTGGCTTCTTTGACTCTCTGCTGCCTGTCCTTAAGGGGACACAAAAGAGTGTGCTAAGTTGGGGGAACTTAGTGTGCTAAGGCGGCTCATTGTGGGAAGGGGGTTCACAGTTGGAAGGAAAAAAAATGGCTGGCAATGAGGCCAGAAAGGTAAGTACGTTGTGAAGAGTTACGTTGTTAGAAGATGGGGGAGGGACAGTACATGGTTCCCCCAACTGAAAAGGCACTTTGAAACCAGAAAAGGAAGCAGGTGGCTCCATACAGTTTACAGACTTTTATTTAGGGTAATTTACTGACAAGGGGGCAAAGGGTGGGGAGGATAGAGCAGAAAACAATCCATGGCAGCTGCATAGTTATTTTCCATAAAGTCCAGATCTTAGTCTACAGATTTTATAGAGCAAGAGGACATGCAGAAGGGCACTATAGTGAGATCAAAGGGTTTGCACACACCTCAAAGGGCTTGCATGCACCTGACAGCTAACCTTTAATTAGATCTTGTGGCATCACCTGTGCGTCAGGAAGGGGGAGGGCTATGTTATATCTAACATAGAGAGGCCAAAACAAGCCTTACTCATCCCAGCCATGGCAGGCATTTCTAAGGTATGCATGTCAGTCTCCAAGGGGCCTGGAACATATAGCCCCCAAAGAAGCCATCAGTTGAACTTGAACATGATACAGAGACAAAGGGATGGGGTCAGTATTGTCAGCACTCCTACATATGTTGCATATGTTATGCCAAAGTCTTTAAACTGTATCCCATATAAAATAGACATCCATAGAAATTTTCTAAACTGAGACATGGTATGATCAGATTTGCACTAAGAAAAACTTTGATGGCAGTAGGGGAGAGGAGAAATATTGATAATGGTGATATTTATTTTGTATTTAACACTTAGTATGTGCCACTTGTCAACCTTAAAAATAAAATAGCCAGTTATTTTCCTAGGAAAATGAGTTTATCTGGGAATAGGATTGGAACTGCAATTTGGGACAAGTAAACTATGGCAAACCATAGGTAAGTCCAAAGGGACAAAGAGAAGCTTGCTTTTATTAGGTGTTAAGGGGAAATTGGGGAGGATTGTTGTGAACAAAAGTTCACTAGGGAAGAACAGGAGTTTGAGACTGTGATTGATTTTGGAGCAGGGAGCGATTGTCCCACTTTTTCTTAAAATCCAGAGATAAAATTTCTATGGGAAAAGTGCCCTTTCTTGTCAAGATAAGAATTACCTTCCTTCTTCCTGCTGATTATGAGTGGTGATGGTGTGTTAGTTAGAGCTCCCCCTTCAGGGCTTCCTGCCATTTTCAGTGAGGTTTCCATGTGCTTTTCATAGGAGCTGTATGGGGTATGGCTATAACAATTTCCTTTTTAGAAATAAAAGTGGGGCACTGGGGTGGCTCAGTCCATTAAATGTCTGATGTCATCTCAGGTCATGATTTCACGGTTTGTGGGTTTGAGCCCCACATTGAGCTCCGTGCTTACAACTCAGAGCCTGGAACCTGCTTTGCATTCTGTGTCTCCCTCTCTGTCTGCCCCTCCCCCACTTGCACTCTGTTGATCTCGCTCTCAAAAATAAATCAACATTAAACAAATTTGAAAAAAAAGAAAGAAAAGAGGGGCACCTGGGTGGCTCAGTGGGTTAAGCATTGACTCGATTTTGGTTCAGGTCACCATGGTTTGTGAGATCAAGCCCCAAGCGGGGCTCAGCACTGACAGTGTGGAGCCTTCTTGAGATTCTCTCTCTCTCCCCCCCTCTCAAAATAAAGAAATAAACTTTTTTTTTTTAAAGTGGGGGGCCTGGATGGTTCAGTGAGTTAAGCATCCAACTCTTGGTTTCAGCTTGGGTCATGATCTTGTAACTTCATGGGTTCAAGCCCCACATCGGGCTCCGTGCTGGCGGTGCAGAGCATTCTCGGGATTCTCTCTCTCCCTCTCTGCCCCTCTCCCCTCACATGCTCTCTTTCAAAATAAATAAACTTTTTTTTTAAAATTTTTTTTCAACGTTTATTTATTTTGGGGACAGAGAGAGACAGAGCATGAACGGGGGAGGGGCAGAGAGAGAGGGAGACACAGAATCGGAAACAGTCTCCAGGCTCCGAGCCATCAGCCCAGAGCCCGACGCGGGGCTCGAACTCACGGACCGCGAGATCGTGACCTGGCTGAAGTCGGACGCTTAACCGACTGCGCCACCCAGGCGCCCCACTTTTTTTTTAAAAAAAAAAGTAGCTATTAAGTATCAAAGCTGGGATCTGAGTTCAAGGCTGGTTGACTCTGAACCCAGCCTCTTAAGGAGAGTGAGGATGGGCTCATCAGCTGGGTATGCAGGACACTATGGGAAGGACCTTAGACATGTAAATATAAATGAAGAGAGAAATGGAAATGACATCTCATGCATTAAATCAACTACTTTTGGTGAGTGGGTTGGTGAGAAAGAAGTTGCTGAGGATGACTTCAAGAGTTTAGTTTGGGCATCCAGGTGACCAGGGACCCTCTTTTTTTTCAGTTTATTTATTTATTTTGAGAGACAGAGACAGTGTGAGTTGGGGAGGGGCAGAGAGAGAGGGAGAGAGAGAATCCCAAGCAGGCTCCACACAGTCAGCACAGAGCTCAACGTGGGGCTCGAACCCATGAAACTACAAGACCATGACCCAAGCCAAAACTAAGAGCTGGGCTCTTAACCCACTGAGCCACCCAGGTGCCCCACCCAGGGACACCTTTGATCAGAAGGCCATATTGGGCACTGCTGTACAATATTTGGGGGGCAGTGGGGGCAGCTGGTGATAAATAGAATGTAGTGAAACATGCCAGTTATCTAATACCTTTACTGTATAGGTAGTGCTTGTGCAATTAATTTTACACAGGGACGTGTTTCTAACTAGTTAAGATTCACTGTGATACAATTTTTAGGTTTATTTCTCTCTAACCTGGATATTTGGGAAAGATGTTGATCTCTCGTAAAATTTACTATTAAAAATACTGAATTCTAGGGGTGCCTGGGTGGCTCAGTCAGTTGAGCCTCCAACTTCAGCTCAGGTCATGGCCTCACAGTTTGTGGGTTCAAGCCCTGCATTGGGCTCTGTGCTGACAGCCTGGAGCCTGCTTTGCATTCTGTGTCTCCCTCTCTCTCTGCCCGCCTCCCCCCACCACCACTTGTTTGTTCTTTCTCTCTATCTCTCTCTCAAAATAAACATTAAAATTTTTTTTAATACTGAATTCTAAGGTACAAAATGAAGTGAAACTTAATGTTATGTACAAGGTTTCTTTTTACTGTGTTCTTTCTGTTCATTTACTTCTGGGTTTTGACGTTTGTGTGTAGATCTTCATTTAGCTATTAATGGAATTGCATCTGAAAGCCCATCTTTCTGCTGGTCTTGACTATTTAACCTTAACGTGTCTTACGTTGATCCTTCTCTCTTAAACAGTTTCTTTCCAATAACTCTCTCATACTTTTCTTCTTCTGAGTGGGCTTCCTACCAAACTGGCTTTTATGATTTTTGTTTTTCCAGCTTTATTGAGATATGATTGGCATATAACATTGTGTAATTTTGAGGTTTGCAGTGTGGTGATTTAAGACATGCAATCACCATTTTGTTGACGTTATGGTGAGAACATTAAGACTACTGTCATAGCAACTTGCAAATATATGTATTTTTAACTCTGATAGTCATCATGCTGTGTATTACATACCCAAAACTTTCTCATCTTACACCTGGTAGTTTATGCCCTTTGATCAACATCTCCCCATTTCCCCCACCTCTCAGCCCTTGGCAAGCACCATCCTACTCTTCATTTCTATGAATTCGGTGTTTTTAGATTCCACATATAAGTGAGATCATACAGTATTTGTGTTTCTCTGGTTTATTTCACTTAGCAGAATACTCTCAAGGTCCACCCGTGAGGTTGCAAATGGCAGGATTTCCTTTTTTTTTTGTAAGCTGAATAATACTACATTGTATATGTATGCATACATATGCTACATTCTTTATCCATTTGTATCAATTGATGGACACTTAGGTTGTTTCCATGTCTTAACTATTGTGAATAATGCTGCAGAAAACAAGGGAATGCAGATATCTTTTTGAGATAGTGATTTCATTTCCTTCAAATGTATACCCAGAAGTGGGATTGATGGATCATATGGTAGTTCTATTTTCAATTTTTTGAGGAACTTCGTACTGTTTTATACAGTGGCAATGCCAATTTACATTCCCACCAACAGTGCACAAGGGTTTCCTTTTCTCCACATCTTACCAATACTTAACTCTTATCTTTCTGATACTAACCATTCTAACAGGTATGAGGTGATATTTACTTGTGGTTTTGAATTTTCCTGATTATTAGTGATGTTGAGCACATTTCATGAACTTGTTGGCTATTTTTATATCTTTGGAACATCTGTTCATGGCCTCTGCCCATTTTTTCGTCAGGTTGTTTGTGTTTTGTCTGTTGAGTTGTATGAGTTCCTTATAAATTTTGGATATTAACCTTTTCTTAGATGCATGATTTGGAAATAGTTTCTTCTTTTCTGTAGGTTTCCTTTTCATTTTGTTGATTGCTTCTTCTGCTGTGTGGGAACTTTCTGGTTTGATGTAGTTCCACTTACTTATTTTTGCTTTTGTCGCTTGTGCTATTGGTATCTCATCCAAAAAAATCACTATCAAGACTGATGTCAAGTTACTTTTCTGCTATGTTTTCTTCTATGAGTTTTATAGTTACAGGTCTTACGTGCAAGTCCTTAATCCATTTCGAGTTAATTTTTGTGAATGGTGTAAGATAGGGGTCCAGTGTTATTCTTTTGCACCTAGCATATGTTTTATGTTTTCTGTTTTATTATTATTTAGAAGTGGTAAGATGTTTTTAATAATGGTTATGTATCAAGTAAGTGGCTTACTCAGGCTTCTCTGTGGGTTACATCCATATGATCTTGTACCTGAGAATTAACAATGCCTCTTTTTAAACTTCCTTTCTTTTTCTGAAAATTGTGTGCATGTAATATCTTTAGGAGCCACATGATGGCAGAAGCAGTGCTTTGAAATTTGTGGACTTACAAATATGCTATCTAAGAGAACGTCTGCTCTGTATTTTCATCCTTTTTTCATTTAAAAAAAATGGCATAGAAATCGATTTACTAGAAGGAGGCTTCAAATGCCTATCACATATCTTAAGAAAGAAAACATTACAAATATAGTCGAGGGGCACTTGCATGGCTCAGACTGTTAATTAAACGTCTGACTCTTGATTTCAGCTCAGGTCATGATCTCATGGTTGGTAAGTTCAAGCCCTGAATTGGGCTCTGCATTGACAGTGGGAGCCTTCTAGGGATTCTCTCTCTCTCCCTCTCTTTCTGCCCTTCCCCCACTCGTGTGCACACACACTCTCTCTCACACATAAATAAACTTAAATAAAAATTTAAAAACATCAAAAAAATAAAAAATAATTTAAAAAACAAATATAGTTGAAATCTCTTGGTATACTTTCCTGTTTCAAATATCCTCCCATCCACTTTTCTTCCATGAGGAAAGCATTTTCCTAAATTTGTATTACTTCTGTGTATGTCTTTATACTTTTATTACACAGTTATGTTTTCTTAGCAGTGCATGAGATTGTTTCTTTTGTTTTAGATTGTATATAGTGTATGCTATTTGTGTTACTATGAAACTTAGAGTTTTGACTTAACATTTTTTAGATTAATTCATATGGATTTATGTAGCTTTAGTGAATTACTTTCATTTGTAGCTATATAGTATTCCATTGAAGAGATCACAACTTTTTACATCTTGTTTCTTAATGATAGACATTTAGAGAGACGGTACAATAGAGTGATTATAGATTGGGGAGCTGGGGACCTGATATACCCATTCAGACTCCAGTGCTGTCATTTGCTAAGTATAGAGTTTGGTTTCTACTTCTGCAAAATAGGGATAGCACTTGTGTCACAGGGTGTTGTGACCATTACATGAAATAATATGTAGAGCATTAACACCATAAGCATTATTGTCATTAGCACCACAACAAGATGACAATAATGTAGAATCAGTGTTATTTTGTGCCATTTATTAAATTCTGTTGAAATGGAAGTCATCCTGTAAGAAGGGGGGAGTATAGTGAAAACGAGGGCTTGTAGACAGTCGAGGTGGCTTCTTTCAGATGACTTCTGTTTTCTCTAAGGTAAGCAAGGTTATCCACAAGAGTGATGGGAAAGGAGGGTGGACGGATGATTTGAGAGTGCTGAGGGTTTGAAGTGGCCTTGTTTGGGGCATTGTCTGGCTAGGTGTTTGCAAAAGAATTTCCTGTTTCGGTGTATATACTCTTGTTTGTTTTGTTTTTTCTCACCAACCTTTTCACCTCACAAGTCATGAAGGCTCCACCTCCATTCTCGAGTCTTCTCTTTCCCTCCTCACATGGCACATCTTGCTGCCTAGCTGGTCTTTCACAGATGGATCTATCCAGGCCTATAACCTTCTCCATCCTGAATCCAAACCATTTGTGACCCTTTATCACACGTTTCATAATATTTCCTAGCTTGGCATTGACAGATCTTCAAAATATGGCCCTGTCTTGATGCCTTATCTTCTACTTCTCTACTCATACTCTTTTCACAAAATGAGGCTATCTGCTGTTCTCTGGGTCAATTTACCACCATTCTGTGCTTTTGTTCTATTTCTTCTCTACCTAGAATATTATTTTCTCCTCTCTCCCTGTGCATGTGGGGGCTGTTTTTATACTGCTGTCAGGGTATTATGTTATGACTTCAAGGTAGTTATGCTTGTTTTCATCCCCATTGGTTGGATTTTGTTTTAAGTTAAAATAATTTTAGTATGAAAATTTTCTAATATAAAAATGGAAGAAATGAACCTCCATGTACTCATTACTCTGCCTTAGTTACTGTATTACCATGTTTGCTTCATATATCTTGTTTTTGTCTCTTTTTTAATGGAAATATAATTGACATAGTTTCAGGTATACAACATAATGATTTGATACTTATATACTGTGAAATGATTACTACAGTAAGTCTAAATATCCATTAAGATAGTTACAAAAATTTTCCTTGTAACGAGGACGTTAAGATCTATTCTTAGCAACTTTCAAATATGCAGTGCAGTATTATTAACTACAGTCACAATGTGTATGTTACATCCTTGTGGTTTTTTTATTTAAAAAAATTTTTTTAATATTTATTTTATTTTTGAGAGAGGGAGAGAGACAGAGCACGAGCATGGGAGGGTCAGAGAGAGAGAGGGAGACACAGAATCCGAAGCAGACTCCAGTCTCTTGAGCTGTCAGCACAGAGCCTGACATGGGGTTCAAACTCCAGAGTGGCGAGATCATGACCTGAGCCGAAGTCGGACCCTTAACCCACTGAGTCACCCATGTCCCTTCCATGATTTATGTTATAACTGGAAGTTTGTACATTTTGACCACCTTCACCAATTTTGCCTACTCCCCAATTCCCACATCTGGCAACCACCAATCTGTTCTTTGTATCTCGGAGTTCTTTTTTCTCTGTGTTGTTTGTTTGTTTGTTTGTTTGTTTTAGATTTCACATATAAGTGAGATCATAAGATACTTGCCTTTCCCTGTCTGACTTACTCCACTTAGCATAATGCCCTCATGGTCCTTCCATGTTGTTGCAAATAGCAAGACTTCATTCTTTTTTGTGGCTTAATCACAGTGTGTGTGTGTGTGTGTGTGTGTATGTGTGTATACATGAATATATGTATATAAATTGCATTTTCTATATTCTTCCATTAGTGAACACTTAGGTTGGTTCCATGTCTTGGCTTTTGTAAATAATGCCACAAGGAACATGGGGTTGCAGATATCTTCTAACGTTAGTGTTTGTGTTTCTTTCAGATAAGTACCCAGAAGTGCAGTTGCTGGATCATATGGTAGTTCTGTCTTTAAGTTTTTGAGGAACATCCATACTGTTTTCCACAGTAGCTACGCCAATTTACATTCCCACCAACAGTGCACAAGGGTGTTCCCTTTTCTCCATACCTTTGTGAGCACTCCTTATTTCTTGTCTTTTTGTTAGTAGCTAGCCATTCTAACTGATGTGATACAGTATTTCACTGTGGTTTTGATTTGCATTTCTCTGATGATGAGTGATGTGGAGCACTGTAGGACCGTCTGTATGTATTCTTTGGAAAAATGTCTAGATCTTCTATTTTTTTTTAATTTTTTTTTTAATATTTGTTTAGTTTTGAGAGACAGAGCACCAGCAAGGAAGGGGCTGAGAGAGTGAGAGGGAGACACAGAATACAAAGCAGGCTCCAGGCTCTGAGCTGTCAGCACAGAGCCCAATGCAGGGCTTGAACCCACGAACTATGAGATCATGACCTGAGCCGAAATCAGATTCTTAACCAACTGAGCCACCCAGGTGCACTGCCACCCCTCCCCCTATTTTTAAATCAGATTGTTTTATTTGCTGTTGACTTGTGTGAGTTCTTATGTTTTGGATATTAAACCTCATGAGATGTATGATTTCCAATATTTTCTCCCATTTGGTAGGTTGCCCTTTCATTTTGTTGATGGTTTTCTTTGCTGTGCAGAAGCTTTTTAGTTTGATGTAATACCACTTGTTTATTTTTGCTTCCCATGCCTTTGACTTTTGGTTTCAAATTTTAAAAATCATTGCATGGGGCACCAGGGTGGCTCAGTCGGGTAAGTGTCCCACTTCAGCTCAGGTCACGGTCTCACAGTTCATGAGTTCAGGCCCTGCATGAGGCTCTGTGCTGACAGCTCAGAGCCTGAAGCCTGCTTCAGATTCTGTGTCTCCCTCTGTCTCTGCCCGACCTTCTCATGCTATGTGTGTGTCTCTCTCTCAAAAATAAATACACATTAAACTTTATTTTAAAAAAATCATTGCAAAGATGATGTGAGGGAGCTTACTACCTATGTTTACTTCTAGGAGTTTTATGGTTTTAGGTCTTATGTTTCAGTCTTTAAACCATTTGAGTTAGTTTTGTGTGTGTGTGTGTGTGTGTGTGTGTGTGTGTGTGTGGTATAAGGGAGTGGTCTAGTGCCATTCTTTGCATGTAACTGTTCAGTTTTCTCAGCACCATTTACTGAGGAGACTTTCCTGTCCTCGTTGTATGTTCTTGGATCCTTTGTCATAAATTAACTGACCATAAATTCATGGGTTTATTTCTGGGCTCTCTATTCTGTTCCATTGAACTATGTGTCTGTTTTTATGCCAATACCATACTGTTTTGATTACTGTAGCTTTGTAATGTAGTTTGAGATCAGCTTTGTTCTCCTTTCTCAAGATTGCTTTGGCTATTGGGGTCTTTTCTCTCTCTTAATTTACTTAAGTATTTAAAAGCAAATCCCAGACATTAGGTCAGTTGATCTCGATACACTTCAGAATTAGTCTCTGATAATATGGTCATTTTCTTACATAAACATGTGCTATTATCACATCTAACTGAGTGAGTGATAAATCTTTGGTATCAACCAATACCCAGTCCCTGGTCAAATTTTACCACCTATCCTAAGAATATTCTTTTGCAGTTGGTTTGTTTGAACCAGGATCTAAACAAAGGCCATACTTATTAATACATTTGATTGTTATGTTTCTTAAATTTCTTTTAATTTGGAGGAAAACCCCTTCCCCATTTTTCTTTCTTGTAATTACTTTTTTGGAGATACTAGCTCTCTTGTCATGTTGAATTATCATTTTGAATTTTTTAAATACATTTTTATTTTTAGAATAATGTTAGATTTATGGGAAAGTTGCAAAGATAGAGCATTCAGTCTATACCTCTCACCCAGTTTCCTCTCTTGTTAAGATCTTTCATCACCTTCATAGTGTCTTTTTGTCTATTTCAGCATCCTGTCCGGGATACTACCTTGTGTTTATTAGCCTTGGTTGAATTTTAAAGTAATTTCTGATCGTAAGCTCTCTTCTACTGTTGAGAAGAATAGCCATTTTCTGGCTAGGGGGCAGCACACTGTAATGGTTAAAAGCATGATTTAAAACCAAGCATAAGGTTTCAAATTCTTAATCACATAAAAACTGTATGATCTTGGACAGATTACATGCACTGCTACCACAGTTTCAGCATCTTTAAAATGGGAATAATAGGGGCGCCTGGGTGGCGCAGTCGGTTAAGCGTCCGACTTCAGCCAGGTCATGATCTCGCAGTCTGTGAGTTCGAGCCCCGCGTCGGGCTCTGGGCTGATGGCTCAGAGCCTGGAGCCTGTTTCCGATTCTGTGTCTCCCTCTCTCTCTGCCCCTCCCCCGTTCATGCTCTGTCTCCCTCTGTCCCAAAAATAAATAAACGTTGAAAAAAAAAATTAAAATGGGAATAATAGTATTATTTACTTTATTGTATCACTGCAGAATATAAATTTGATAAATGCTTGCAGAACATGCCTGGCTTATAGTAAGCACTCAGTAAATATAGCTCTTAACAGAGGTATTATTTCCTAAATCATAGTGAATGTCAGGGAAGAAGCTGGGTCCCATGGTAGGGGAGAGATGAGTTTGCTAAGAGATGAGTTCCTTTGCTTTGTGTGATACGGATCTCAGTAAGTTTTAGGTATTTCACCTCTATCTTAAGAATTTTTGTTCAGTAGAACATATTTCTCTAGTATGTGGAGACCAAATATGGCTTTACAGGGATTTCTTAATATCAGGATTGGGGAATAAAACTGCATACTTTTTTTTCTTTATTATTCTCATGTAGTGATTGGTTTGTGTTTTGAAATAGCCTCCTTTATAAGGTACCAGAAGCAGGTGGTGTGTATGGCTTAAACACTAACATTTGTTTATGGCATGAAGTGCTCTCAAAGGAATTAAAATGGGCTTGGTCATATTCTCAGTGCCTCTTCCTGCACCCACACCCTCCTAACATCGCTGTGTTGTCTCAGTTGCTTCCAGAGCCTCCCTTGTTGCCATGTAACAGTCTACATGGTTTCAGCAGACTTGCTCTGTTAGAGGAAACCTGTATTCATTAGAAGTTTTGCCTTTTTTTTTTCCAGAACTCATGGAAACATTGAGTCATCACATGTACTCTGCAAGGAAGTAAGGCAACATTGGTAATTTCAACCTGCAGAACTCAAAGGAATCCAGGAGTTCAGTTAAATTTAAGACTACCAATTTGACTCCTTTCTTTCACAGGCCTTTACTTCCGGACTGGTGGGAGAAAATTAGCTGAGGAGGAAGATGTGTATTAGTGAGTATTGTACAGGAGTGCACTATAGGTCTCCTTCCAAATCCTCAGACTCCCCATTCACAGTATTCATCTAGAGCATAACTAGACTACTTTTCATTTCCGGGGATGGAAAGTGTGGGCCAGCTGTCTCTAGTCTGTGTTTATAGTCTGGGACTTTTCCTCAGGGCACCTGTGCCTGTCAGGGTCCTGAGCTTTCCAGAAGCTTCCTGGGTTAGATTTATTAGTATTGAAAGGCAGTTCTAGTTCAGAGTGACCTTTTGATGATCTGTGAGGAGAGCATTTGGGGGCCCAGAGACAGTGTAGTCATTGGCTAAAACAGGAACATTTGAGTCAGGTAAACTTGGGTTGGGATCCACATTATCTGCCTTATTGGTTATGTTGTTTGGTCAAGACATTTAACTACTGGGGTGCTAAGTGACTCAGTCATTTGAGCATCTGACTCTTGATTTTGGTTCAGGTCATGGTCCCAGTGTCATGGGATCAAGCCCCACAAGGGGCTCTACACTGAGCGTGGATTCTCTCTCTCTCTGTCTCTCTCTCCTTCTGCCCCTCTCCCCGGCTCACACTCTCTGTCTCTAAAAAAAAAGAGAAGAAGAAGAAGAAGAAGAAGAAATAAATAAATAAAATACAATTTTGAAAAGACATTTAACTGTTTTAACACTTCGTAACTTCATCTGCAAAACGGGAAGAGTGATACACACCTCATAGGACTGAGATGAACATTAAACTAGATAGTAAGTACAGGGTGCTTGGTAGGCACTTAGACCCCTCTATTGTTAGTAATGATCAACCATATTAGAGAGTTGGGAGACTTTGAACTTTGTGAGGTGAACATTTTTGTGTCCCAGCTTTTTCTTTTGTAAACACTCTCTAAAAACTATTTATCAGATTCAAAGTAGGTTAAAAATGCCTGCCTCTCTGTGAACAAGATTAAAGGAACATGAAGTACAGCTCTTGCTGTATTTCCCCAGGTCAGTGTTATTGCTTTGTCACAAACAGAATACGGGGAGATGTTAACAGTGTCAGTGCTTACTGCCTCTCCTACCCCGGCCTCTCCATTACCTCCTAAATTCCTCTCATACCACTATAGCTCAGGCTGTTATCTCTTCCCTGCACTGCCTCCATGATTGTCCCCACTTGCTCCTTAAAATCCACCCTCCCCACATGCCACTGTGACAGCAATCTTTGTGGAACAGATTTGATCCTGTTGGGCCCTTGTTTAACAGTATGGTGGCTTCCCTTCACTCTTAGGTTAAAAGATGCCATGCCACTGCCTGTCTCTCACCTCACCTGCCAGCACTTCCCTTTAGCCACAAGGTGGGATTTCCTTTCCTCCTGGCCCTGGGTCTCTATCAACTGACCCTGTTTCCACGAATGCTCCTCACACCTTGGGCCCTCTTGCCTTTAGTGACTTCATACCTTTTGGGTTTGCGGGGTATCAGATCCCAGCTTTTGGGGGTAATGTTTCCATTTCAGAAAATGTTTCCCTGCCATCCCTCCCCACTCCTTGCTGTAAGCATTCTCATGGTACCCTATTCTTCTATCATTTGACACGTTTTTAAATCTGTATTTGTGTGATTGTATGATTAGTACTAGTACCAGCAGTAGACTGCAAGCCCCACAAGGACAGTGGGTCCCTGGTCTTAGAGCAGGACTTGCCACATGTTTGGGGCTCTCTCAGTGTGCAATGATTGCCTTGGGGCGGTCACAGCACACTCTTCTGTGCCCTTTTGCTGAGCCCTGCCCATCAGTCCTGATGTAATGTTGTCTGTGCCTGTCCCCTTCTCATTCCCATGAACAGTCTCAGCTGGACCCTCATCTTACACTTGGGCAATGAGATCCTCTGTACATGGCTTTCCTTTTTTTTTTTTTGTGCTACCTTGAAAGCTGTGGTCCTGGCTTAGAAGATCCACTGCTCTGTCAGTCTCACTTTCCTCTTGACATATCTCTCAATCACATTGCACTGATGTTTCCTCCACCTGGAGTGCCGTCCACTTACCTCTCCCCAAATCCTCTTCTGTACTGCTGTTCCCACTCAAACCCGACCCACTCTAGAGGATGCATCCATATTTCATTATATATATTGAGGGTTTCTGAGGTGTCCTTTCTTCCTGATTTGATTAGAAATCCCTTTGGAAGATGGGATAATGGATCTTAATTTAATTTTTCTGTTCGTTACCTCAAGCATTTTAAATTTTGGTTCCTTATTGGGGCGCCTGGGTGGCGCAGTCGGTTAAGTGTCCGACTTCAGCCAGGTCACGATCTCGCTGTCCGTGAGTTCGAGCCCCGCGTCAGGCTCGGGGCTGATGGCTCGGAGCCTGGAGCCTGTTTCCGATTCTGTGTCTCCCTCTCTCTCTGCACCTCCCCCGTTCATGCTCTGTCTCTCTCTGTCCCAAAAATAAATAAAAACATTGAAAAAAAAATTTTTTAAATAAAAAAAAAATTTTGGTTCCTTATTAAATAGAACTATATTTTTCTGTTGTAGAAAACTTAGAAGATATAGACAGTCCACAAGAAAAAATAATTTTGAATCTTTTCAAATACTGCCAACCAGAGATATTTTGGAAGGTATATACTCTTCCAGACTCTCTGGTGTTTGTAGATGTGTGGATGTGCATACATACATGGTGTATACATTTGTGGTCTTTCATGTAAAATGGAAGCAGTGGGCAGTGTCCTCAACTCTGTTTTCACAAAGTACTATATTGTGAATACCTTTTTGTATCAAATAATTGTCATCAGTCACTCTCAAATGGTAAAACTATGCAGGAAATATTGTCCTTATTGAAATAATTATGCCTTTAGAACTTTCTTAAAATTTTAAATTCTTTTTTTGTCATGGTATTGAACTTTTATCTGAGCTAGGGAGAAAAAAATAACAGTAAGTGAAGAGATGACACTGACATTAGAAATGAGGCGACACAAATTTTTTTATGTTGCTTTTGAGATTAGAATTTATACAGAACCTGGAAGTATTTTGAGAACTTGGTGAAAACAGTTTTGATATAAAAGTTGATGTGTTGACAGTGCTAACTGTTGTAATGAATCCTATACTGAGGTAAGGCAGGTATTGTGGTTTATTTTTTATGACACACCTCTTGAATTCCAGGGCAGGGAGCAGAACTGTATTTCTTCTTCCAGGTTCTCAGAAGATCAAAATTCCTGGCTCGTGACTGACTCTCTTGGAATGTGGAAATAACTGTTTCTTCCCTCCTCTCACACACAAGTACTTCACCTATTGGATTTTTTAAAATGAGAGTTTAGTTTAGAAACAGGCTCAGCACATATCGAGGTATAAGGTGGACAAGTAGAAAGAGTAGAAACAATATTTATAACAATGTTATAAAAAGTTATATTAAAACATATGTCTTAGGTTGAATGTGTGAAAATTTTTATTTTCAGAAAAGCTCCCTTTGTTGAAATATTACCAGTAGGATTTCTTTTTAAAACAAGTTTCCTGGGGCGCCTGGGTGGCGCAGTCGGTTAAGCGTCCGACTTCAACCAGGTCACGATCTCGCGGTCCGGGAGTTCGAGCCCCGCGTCGGGCTCTGGGCTGATGGCTCAGAGCCTGGAGCCTGTTTCCGATTCTGTGTCTCCCTCTCTCTCTGCCCCTCCCCCATTCATGCTCTGTCTCTCTCTGTCCCAAAAATAAATAAACGTTGAAAAAAAAAAAAATTTAAAAAAAAAACAAAAAAAAAAAAAAAAGTTTCCTTAGAGAATTAAAAATTATTCTGTTAAAAAAGTTTAATCTTACACTCAGTTTTCCAAAAACATGTTTAGTACATCAAATGGGGTACCAACATTATAATTTATGCTCAACTGGGTGGCTCAGTCGGTTAAGTGGCCGACTTCGGCTCAGGTCATGATCTCGCGGTCTGTGAGTTCGAGCCCCACGTCAGGCTCTGTGCTGACAGCTCAGAGCCTGGAGCCTGTTTCAGATTCTGTGTCTCCCTCTCTGTGACCCTCCCCCGTTCATGCTTTGTCTCTCTCTGTCTCAAAAATAAATAAACGTTAAAAAAAAATTAAAAAAAAATAATTTATGCTCCGGAGGAAAAGTGCAGTCCTCCTGCAGACACGTACTTCCTTATTCCTTCCCTATGGTCTCAGGGCTCTGTTGAGGAGGATTCTCTGGTTTTGCAGCAGATGTGTTTTGGGGCTGGGATGATCAGTATGCCTTTTCATGGCATTTTATATTCTCATTAGATCTTACTTTTGGAATAGTTCTTTTCACCCAAAGAGAAAGTACACAGGGAAAGAACAATCAAGAAAAGTTCAAAGATGCTCAGTATCTTTCTCCTCTGTTCCTGCCTCTACACTGAGGATCTGACATATGGTAGGACTCCAGGAAATACTTTTTGAAGAGCTAATGTATAAATCCTGACCCTTGTGTTCCTAATTTACTCAGCAATGGAATTTCTCACTAATGCAGTCATTAGGGGTAAAGTGTGCTGTGTCAGAACTTAGTCGACATTGGCACATCATGTTACTCAGGTCCTTTCTTAAAATCAAGTCCTTTTAATATAGGGGAAAGACCAGTGATATCATCTAATTTGGTTTCTTGTGTTTCTAAATGGAAAAATTGAGGATTTTCATAGTGAAATGACTTCCTGTGTGCTTATATGTCAAGAATAGCAAGAAGGCTGACAAACATGGAATATTTCTGGTTTCCTTCTTGTACCCTTACACCAACTTACCCTGTACTTAACCCTTTCAAAATGTGGATGGGATAAGTTACTTGAAATTTTATTTCAAATTCCTTTGGAAATAGAATTCACCATATTTTGACAGCATCTTTTGAGAACAGTCTTTAATCGTCTAACAAAGTACTGCAGATGACCTCATGTTGTTGGTCATGAGAGAAACTTCAGTGTGTGTCTGGCTCAGAATGATGCAGTGAAGTTCTCACAAGCCTCTGATGACAGGTCAGGCTGTCCACTCAGGTGTGTCCAGCTTGAGTTACAGAAAAGCTGATTAAGGAAAAAATTCAGGGGGACTTGTTGCGGTGTCATCTCCTTATGAATGGCATCGTTTTTTTGGTGATTTTTTTTTTTTTTTTGACTCTGGCCTGGTTTTTTAGGCAGTTTATTCTGCCTTCCCATATTCTTTGTTCTAGTTAATTTCATCTTCAACCTACTTATGATGGCATGTCAGAGTTAGAACTCTTAAGCAGCAGATCTGTTTTCAGTACTGCGTCCTTCCTGCATATTGATAGCCCAGAGCACTCTAGAGAGGTCTCATTTAGAGAGATAGCAGGGCTGATAAATATTTAGGAAATGAATGTGTTAGACATAGTGAGAAAGGACGATATTCTTACTTTACTAGAGAGTTTGCTTTCCCCTGTAAATGATTATTCATAAGATAAAATTTTAAAAAGGATTCATTTTCATTAAGTTCAAAATTAGTTGCAAAACATAAAATTATTCTCTTATTATGTGTCACACAAGGAAATAAATGGCGTGGAAATGTACAACTGCTCAGCCAGTTTACAGGCTCTTAGTAGCTAGTACAAAAGTTACTGCTAATGAGGCCCACTTAACTCTGCCATGGAATCTGGTTTGTCGCTGTCTTATTTCTGTGTAGGAGAAAGATTCACAGTTTAGTAATACTAATGATCAGTTTTAGAAGTTTGATGTTTAGCTAGGTTTCTTTACCCTTTCGTGCCTGAAGGAGTACTTAGACCAAGTACACTAAAAACTGGACTATGTCATAGGAGTACACTTATCATGATGAGCACTGAGTAATGTATAGAATTGTTGAGTCATTATATGTACGCCCAAACCTAGTATTACACTGTATGTGAATTATACTTCAACTTAGAAAAACTAGATCATGTCAGGTATAGGTAAAAATCTAGGCTAATTTTTTTTTTTTTTATTCCAGTCCCAAGTGGGAAGTGTTTATACTGTGGGAGGTACTGTTCAACTCTACAAAAGCTTTTGACTTTTTACAGTATCACCAAGAAAGTAAATTTTTGTAAAAGTATAGAATAGGTGTGCCTTTTAAAAATCTCATTTAGGTAATGTTGAATGTCAAATGCAAAAAAAAAAAGTTTCAAAATCTCACAAGTAGCACTGTAAAGTGATTAGGCTGTCAAAATCAGTTGGTTGAACCACTAAATCAAAGAACTTATTTAAATAATGCAAACGTCTACCATGTATCTGGTCTTGTGGACACAGTTGTAAATGATCTGATACATTACTACCCTCACAGACCTGTTATGCTAAGGGGAGAGGTGGGTAGAGAAGCAACCTGTTGTGAGGCTGTGTGATTATGAGGACAGAAGCACAGTTGCCAGGGGAAGGCACTCTGGGAACAACAGAAAGGGAACTGTGGGTGCTTAGGGTCTAGAAATGCTTCTTATAAGTGATGATCCTTGCACTGAGTTGTAGTGGGATGATTAGGAGTTGGTCCATCTTCTAGTCTTATAAAGCTGCATGTGGAAAGGCCAGGAGGTGAGAGGAAGTGATGCCTGTCCTGGGAACCTCCCGGAATTCATTGCAAGTGTGGGAGGGCATGGGCTCAGCAGGGTTCACTTGGTGCCCCATGGCAGTGAGCCATTCAAGAGTTTTTCAGCAGGATCAATACATGATATTTTAAAAGAGCACTTTGACGGGACACCTGGATGGCTCAGTTGGTTAAGCATCTAACTTGATTTCAGCTCAGGTCGTGATCTCATGGTTCATGAAATCCAGCCTGCTTGGGATTCTCCGTCTTCCTCTCTGTCTGTCCCTCCCCTGCTCTCTCTTTCTCTCTCTCTCTCTCTCTCTCTCTCTCTCTCAAAAATAAAGAAACAAAAAAAATTTTAAAGAGCACTTTGAAATTTGGAGGATAGATTGGAAGAGGGTAAGATAAGTGGAAGAAAGATTGGTTCGGAGACATTAAGGGGAGACAAAGGAACTCTTCTGAAACAGTGCCTAGCCCAGTGCAGAGCACTGAGTGAAAACTTATTGAACAAATGAGATCCAAAGTCCTACACTGTGGTGTTGCAGGTTTCCCCTTCCAGAGAAGGGGAAGATCAGTGCAAATCAGAAGATCCAAGGTAAAGTCCATCTGTTGGCTTCTGAAGAATCTGTCGTTTCCCTGAAATGATGATAAAACTTTGTGTTCATATGCATTTTCTGAGTCATTAACTTTTGTCAGGTTCATAAAAGGTTCCTGACCTTCTGAAAGGTGAAAAACCACTGGGTTGGATGTTAGCCTGGCAGAACAGGACCTTGTGTGAGGCTCTGTAGAACTTTGTATTTAGTCATCTCAATAAAGGGCTTAAATTTATAAAAGATATTATCAGCTATTCTGATGACGTTAAGCTGCAACAGATATCTAATTATGCCAGGAGTCAAAGTACAGATTCAAAGAGAACCTAGCAGTTTGGAGACAAGTGAACAAAAGTTGTAGTCAGGTTCACAGCCCAACTGTACTGTATTGAAAGTGGGATAGAAGATGCTTCACCTTAACAACTTTTGTGAGCTGTTGCTCCTTAACAACCACTGGGCATGGGGGCTGAGGAAAGCTCTGGGAGTTCTGGAGTGCTGCCTGGTAGTGAACACTTCATGCCTGGAAGCCTCTGAGAAGAGGCAGAATCCCAGGTGAGTGATGCTGTATAGGAGTATGAGAGAGGAGTATTCCGCATTGGCCCTCAGAGATTGTTTGGAGTGCAGAATGAACTATTTCCCTCTATAGAGACCCACAGAAAATGCACTGGCACAGGCCTCCTCTGTGCTGTCAACAGAGGGCACAACTGAGAGCTCTGTTTCTATGGAAAAGTATAAAAGTTAACAAAAAAAAGATGAAGACATGAGGCCACTTTTGCTGACACCGCCTTGTTGTGTGTTCCAGGGGTGGGTTCTCCTTCCCTTGGTGCTGAATGAAGTTCAGGAACACCATTGTGAGGAGAGGAGTTGATAATCTGGCTATCCCGTGAGCTGCTTGGTCAATGGTGTGTTTTGTGGCATTTGTGAATTTCCTATTCAGAAATTGTGTGGGTTCCCAGCGTGTATCGTAGTGCTGGTTCTACTTACAGCTCAATAAAATCTCAGAGCACATCCGAAGGGGTGCTAGAGACAATGTGAGAAAGCTTTACCTTCAGCCCCAGAATTTAGTTTTACTTGGTTGTGACAATTTCGTTAGGCCTTAAGCATTCATTTACTGAAATTCCTATTTGTCATTACAACCATTTTATAAATTTTTTTTAAGTGCTTATTTATTTTTTGGGAGAGGTTGGGGGGGGGAGAGAGAGAGGGAGAGGGAAAACAAGAACGAATGAACATGGGGGAGGGGCACCAGAGTGGGGTAGGGGACAAAGGATCAGAAGCAGGCTCTGTGCTGATAGCAGAGAGCTGGATGTGGGGCTCTAACTCACGAACCGCAAGATCGTGACCTGAACTGAAGTCCGATGGTTAACCAACTGAGCCACCCAGGCACCCCTCATTACAACCATTTTAAAAGTCAGAGAGCAAGAACTGTTTCAGTTTGTTTGTTATATAGCTTGGGAACTTTTTTTTTTCTGTTCACATCCTTTAACCTTAGACTCATCAAATACAGGATTCGTCCTACACAGTTAGGTGTTTCCTGTCTCGTTAACCTTTAGTAGTTGCCAAGCACTTTTTCCCTGTCAGCATGCTGCATTACTTTTTTTAAAGCTCTTTTAAAAATCAAACTGTTATTTATATCTTTCTATAGAAACAAGTCCTATTTAATGTTGAGCTTTCTTGAAAGTAATGTTACACTCTATGTTAACTAAATGGAATTTAAATAAAAACTTGAAAAAGGAAAAAACAATGTCAAGGTCCCTGTGTTTGTAGTGAATATAATATTAATTTGTATTGTATTCATCAAGCATCTAGAGTGATGCCTAGAGTGAAAAGAAACAGAATTGGTGGTTGTTTCTCTTCATTTGTTTTTCACATCTGTTTTGACAAAACTGTGAGAATTAGACACTTTAGGAATCCTAATTTTATGTTTGTTATGGTAAACTTTAACCTTTTCTGTATTTTAGGTCTCAGTAGGATCCTAGGGCTTTGTACAAAAGGCATATGTAAAGACATATGTATTTTTTATTTATTTTTGAATAGGCAGAATATCCAAAGTTCTGAACAGAATTTGGTAATAGAAAGGCTTTCTTCTGCTACTGTCCCCAAGTTCCCCAGAGGCCTCCAGTATTACCCTTTTTGAAAGAGATAACATTCGTCACTTGATTCTTTTACATGTTTCACAACTATTTAAATCTAGTGTTAACAACAAAATTAGTAATTTCTTCCTTGAATCTTTAAAAGTGTGTGTTATGGGGCACCTGGGTGGCTCAGTCAGTTAAGTGTCTGCCCCTTTGTTTCAGCTCAGGTCATGATCTCTCAGTTCGTGGGTTTGAACCCCGTGTTGGTCTCTGCTCTGACAGTGTGGAGCCTGCTTAGGATTCTCTCTCTCTCCCTCTCTTTCTCTTCCCTTCCCCTGCTTGTGCTCTCTTTCAAAAAAAAAAAAAAAGTATGTTACATTTTGGCGGCGCCTGGATGGCTCAGTAGGTTGAGTGTCCAACTTCGGCTCAGGTCATGATCACGTGGTTCTTGAGTTCAAGCCCTGTGTCAGGCTCTGTGCTGACAGCTTGGAGCCTAGAGTCTGCTTTGGATTCTGTGTCTCCCTCTCTCTGCTCCTCCCCTACTCACACTCTGTCTCTTTCTCAAAAATAAACATTAAAAAAAATAATTAAAAAATGTATGTTACATTTTGATGGCAGCTGTAAGTTGTCTGTTTTCCGCTGGGGTGGTGGAGCCAAGGTGACAATTGTGGCCCTGAAGGGAGCTAACATCTGCGTGTCCTGAGTGAAGGAGTAAGATATGGACCCCCCCTCTTCCTTGTGGGCGCCTTAATATTTGTATTTATAATATAGATACTCTCAGGGGAATATGTTAATTCTTTAACCCTTGATGCAAAAAGAAGTTTCAGAGACATTTCTATGTGCTCTTGTTGAGGGGATTCTAGAAGGGAAGGAGGTTGATATAGATCACTCAAGGAGAAATTATGGAAACCATAAAGTCAAACTATTGGCTAAGAAGTTGCCAAGGCTCTAGCCTGTATCTGTGAGACAGTGCTGTATACTGAGTGGAACTGAATCAAAACTGGAGGCTACAATCCTGCATGCTGTTGCACTAACATCATTTGGAACTGTAACAGTAAAGACTTGCTCCATGTTATTTGTCCTCCATTTTTTGCGAACCCCTCTTGCAAACACTCACCTATACCCCACACACACTAAAACAGAGCCCCTTTCTATCTTTGTCACCATCTGGTGTCAAATGTGCATCTACTAGGGCTGCATAGGCACCCAAAACACCTTTAGGCAGACAGTGTTGATTACACTGAGGTGCATATTTGATGAGAGGGAATTTTTAGAATAGGTAGTTACAGATTTAGAAAATCACTGAATGGAGGTTGATAGAAGAAAACATGTTCCTTTCAGTTATGAATTTTTGAGTAACATCTAGGGGGGAAAAGACACTTCCTTTCTAAAAAGGATTTCAGATAGAATGGGGAAAGGGAGGAATTGCACTGTTTCCCTCACAATGGTGCCTTTTTTTTTTTTTTTTTTAAGGAAAATATCCCAAAGAGCTCTTGATGACCAGGCACTTCTTTATACTGACAGCTGCTTGTGGAGTCTTCGTGCATTTCCTGGCAAATAAAATAGGGCAGGACCCTTTAGTCATTACCCTACTGGAGCTTTTTAGCCTAATTTTAATTCAGAATGATGCTGGAAAGATTTATAAAGGAATTGGTGTGATTATTCATAACAATTAAACTTTGCTTATTAGTAAACACGTGAGACCCAGGTCCCTGACACCTCCCCCCACCCCCTCCCCCAAGGTGCAAGGCCCAGAGATAAGGCAGGCCAGGCCTTGCTGAGGAGGGTGTGTACCAACAGAGAAACAGGAAGCTGTGCTTAGCCCGGCTTGCCTGGAGGTTTCCAACTCTGGTCAGGTGTACTAAAGTCCTGGCAAGAGACGTTCGTTCTGAGCCCTAGCAGCCACGCTGCTCGGCATAAATGCTTCAGACTGTCAATAACTGATGTGTAGAGAGAAGTATGACTGCATTACAGCTTAAAGAGCTGTCCCACTCAGGTCTCTACCGGAGAAGACGAGATCGCCCCGATAGTGTGAGACTAAATGGGTTACCGGAGGAAGAGCTAAGGTGAGTGCAAAGTCATGGTTGGCTGGAGGTCAAGACACCTAGTGATTGCGGTGAGATTCCTGCCTCAGTGGATGCAGCAGTGGGGAATACACGTTGAAGAGGTTCCACTGAAACCTCTCAGTCTGTAATTAAAATTGAACACTACCCCCAGATTGTGCTGGATTGGAACTGTGCAAAACTAGAACTCATTTTTCCATTTCTTCACAAATCCTGTAAGTTGTTTTAGCTGTTCCCCAAAACTGCCGTGCTGTCTTTAAAAATTATATAATCATCAAAGTAATATTTGGAAACAATTGATATTTCCCCCTTAGTTTAAAGATAGATTGCTTTGGCTTATTAGAACATGTTTCTGTGAGGAGTTTTTCTTTGAATTTTGGTGGTGAGATTAGTTTGTGATGTTTTGAGTGGGGGTTGGGGGGTGTTCATAGAGCATTCTTTGTTATTGAAATGGTTGAGCAAAGGAATGCAGAAACTATTGAATGTAACCTAGGAAGGAAGGACATCAAAAATCTGGAGACCATTTTAACTAAAAGGTTAGGGTGTTTTGTTTTGTTTTGTTTTCAGACTTAATTTGCCTCATTTTAGTTTTTGTTACAACTATTAAGAATTGTTTTTAGATTTTTAGGTTCTAAAAAGTCCCTGCAACATTAAGCCATATGTTAAAATATTATGCTAACTGTGAAGGGTTTAGATTTTGTTTCTGAGATGAAGTGTTCCTGTTTTAGTGCTGACAGGAGGCTGCAGTAAAGAGAGACTTCCTTTTCTTTTTATTACGTTTACTCTATAGTACTTAAGTTTGTTTATGGACTCATGACTTAAGTATTTGAATATTTCAACTAGATGGTGAGAGGGATATTTACATGCTGTGTGTTATTTCTCTTTTTTCTATGACTTCATTTTTAGAGTTTAAGTTCTGTATTTAAATTTGACAGGGAAACAATTATCAGGAACGCTTTTTTAAACTTCTGTAAGTCTGTTTGTCTTACAGCCAGCTATATATACTACAGGAGCTATACTTTGGGAGGGAAACATTTACTTGAAAATTATCAACTCTTTCATTAACTTTTGAAGAGAATAGTAGCATTAAAGGACCATTATTGATGCTAACATTATTAGATTTTATTCCTTACTATGTCAGGTGTCTCTTAGGTATGTATAATTGTATCAATTTTGAATTGATTGGATTTAAAGACAGAATTTAAAGGCTTCAGAGTTTGAATTGTTACAAATTTTATGAGGTTTAGTGAAAATATTGAGCTCTCTCTTGCTAAACAGATAGGCTTTTGGAAGTGTCCTCTGAAATCAACATTTACAGGCAGACTCCAAACTACTCTTGAGCCAAGAGTGAAAAGTTACCAGAAACAGTTTTAATTTCAGATTTGGGGTCCTAAGGAATTTCCTTTATAAAAAAAAAAATTAAGATATATAAAACAACATTTGAGACCAACCATATTTTATTTATTTTTCAGACAGTAGCAAAAGTACCCATGAATAAAATTGCGTTTATGCTCAAGGAGGTAGTTATTTTTATAATGACCTTCAAAACAACTGGATATTTTCCTTTTGTGTAGACTTCAAATCAAAGGAGGAAGAATATATTTTTCTTGAGAGAGATGGGGGTAGGTAGGGGCAGAGGGAGAGAGAGAGAGAATCTTAAGCAGGTTCCATGCCCAGTCCAGAGCCTGATGCAGGGCACAATCTCACCACTGTGAGATCTTGACCATGAGATCAAGACTTGAGCCAAAATCAAGAGTGGGATGCTTAACCAACTGAGCCACCCCAGTGCCCCAAGGAGGAAGAATAATTATTAAGAAGTATTGCTTGTTCTGTTGAGTTAATTTTTCCACCCATTCTGGTGATACAGTTCTCAAGTGATAATAAGGGACTTCTGCTTCTGTGATTTCTCTGTCCTTTACTGCAGAGAGAATGACCATTATTCCTTATTTTATTTAAAAAATTTTTTTAATGTTTATTTTTGAGAGAGAGAGACAGAATGCAAGCAGAGGAGGGGCAGAAAGAGATGGAGACACAGAATCCGAAGCAGGCTCCAGGCTCCAAGCTGCCAGCACAGAGCCCGACGTGGGGGTCAAACCCATGAACTGCAAGATCATGACCTAAGCCAAAATCAGACGCTTAACTGTCTGAACCACCCAGGCGCCCCTATTATTCCTTATTTTAGGAGTGTGGTACTTAGCTAGTAAAAGTAGGCAATTGTCTGTTTTTCCATGGACTTTTTATCAATTTAGAGAGTCAGGTTGTTTGTTTTTCTAATTTTATAGTAAGCCTATTTTTAGCATTAAATCAGGTTTCTTAGTTAATAGGAATCAGGGAGGGTAGGGACTTTGAAATTAGGCACACTCATTTCAGCACCACTCTGTTGGACAAGTTATGTAATCTTGTTAAACCTCAGTTTGTTCCTCTTTAGAACGAGGTAAAAATAACTGCCATTATTGAGCATCGTTTACTATCTCATAAATTCCTCACCACCAACCTACAGAGGCAGAGGCGTTATTTAAAAAAAAAAAAATTAGTGTTTATTTATTTTAGAGAGAGAGAGAGACAGAGCACGAGCGGGGGAGGGGCAGAAAGAGAGGGAGACAGAATCCGAAGCAGGCTCCAGGCTCCCAGCTGTCAGCACAGAGCCCGATGACAGCACAGAGCTGTCAGTACAGAACCGCGAGATCATGACCTGAGCCCAAGCCGGATGCTCAACTGACTGAGCCACCCAGGCTCCCCGAGGCAGGGGCATTATTATATTGTGCGTAGTGGTATAGGATTAATGGCTTTCATGCATTATTCAGCTAATTGTTATTAGGTGCCTACTCTGCTAAATAAAGATGTAGTGATGAATCAGACACAGTTCTTCCCCTTTAAGGCACGCCACGGTTTTGGCACATGAACTGTGACCAACAGGTGCTCTTCACACAAGCAGTTGTTTGACTTTGAATACATGTAATATCAAACATTTCTCACACCGCCTCAGTATTGCACAAGACCCATACCTGCTCACATTCCTTCTCACTCTCCTGTTCACTTTCTTGGCATATTTATGAACTCTAACAGAATGATAGAAACTAAAAGAGCTATGCTCATTGCCAGAAAACATTTTTCTTGAAAGTTAAAAATAAAAGACTATGCTCTGAAACAAAATACAAGTGTTTAAGGAGGACCGTGAAAGACATGAAAACAACCCTGGCTTCAAACTTGTAAGAGGCAGCATGAAAAACACTGACTTTATAGACTTTTATTTTGATGTACTAAATATAACCTGAAACTTTCCCTATTGCATACTTTGTACAATAGACCATTACCCTCTACATTTGAGGGTTATGTTATGGCAATTTATTTTATTTAAATAGTAGTTGTTACTACCAGTAGAAAGTGTCCTGTGGGTCTTTGTCTTGAGTTCTAGAGCATGTCCTTAATTTTGGCTAGATTCTAACATGTCAAAGAAACCATTGGAAATTATTTTCCCTTGTGAAGCTCAATGTTAAGGATTTGGATAAAGTGTGGATGTTCATTTGTATCCAAGACTATATAAAGTCTGTGTATACAAATACAGATTGTCTTTCTGTCCAGTTCTCATGACCTGGATACAACTGGTATGACTTTCAAATTTGAGCAATGGACTCCTTAGCACAACATAGCTCACACTTTTATGTCAGTCGGCTCAGAGCTTGTTCTGAGTTTCACACCTCTAAAAAGCATTCACCCTTTTTTCCTTGGAATTTTGATCTTCAAAATCGCATCTAAGATATACCCTTGGGGCCCCTGGGTGGCTCAGTCAGTTGAGTGTCCTGACTCTTGATTTCGGCCTAGGTCATGATCTCATGGTTCATAGGTTTGTGCCCAACATTGGGCTCTGCACTGACAGTGTGGAGCCTGCTTGGGATTTTCTGTCTTCCTCTCTCTCTGCCCCTCTCTTGAGTGTGTGTGCATTCTTTCCCTCTCAAAAATAGATAAACATTTAAGATATACCCTTATCTGTATACTTAATCCTTAACTATTTATTCCATCCCTCAAACTGTGTTCCACCCAGACACCTTGTTTTTTGATGAAACATGAAGAATACGCCTAACACAATACACACACACACACACACACACACACACACACACATTCACATACACCCTTTAAAATTCTCACTCACTTTTGGGGTGCCTGGGTGGCTCAGTCAGTTAAGCAACTGACTTCAGCTCAGGTCATGATCTCACAGTTCGTGGGTTCAAGCCCCACATCAGGCTCTGTGCTGACAGCTCAGAGCCTGGAGCCTGCTTCGGATTCTGTGACTCCCTCTCTCTCTGTTCCTCCCCTGCTCATTCTCGGTCTCTCTCTCTCAAAAATAAATAAATGTTAAAAAAAATTAAAATTCTCACTCACTTTTGCTCTCTCTCAGATATAAAGGATCTGTAAGTAACTAATTGGGGATACCTCAAAAGTCAAGTCTTTGCTGGGTAGGCCTGAAACATAGTTTACATAGCGACATTGGCCACATCTGGCCCACTGCCTGTTTTTGTATGGCCCATGTGGATTTTATATTTTTCAGTGGTTGGAAAAAAATTGAAAGAATATTATATAACATACTGAAAATTACATGAAACTCAAATTTCACTATCCATAATAAATGAAGTATTTTTATTTTATTTATTTTTAGTTTTTTAAATGTTTATTTTTGAGAGAGAGAGAGAGAGAGAGAGAGAGAGAGAGACCAACAGAGTGCCAGTGGGGGAGGGGCAGAGAGTGAGGGAGACACAGAATCCAAAGCAGGCTCCAGACTCTGAGCTGTCAGCACAGAGCCCAGTGCAGGCCTGAACCCAGAAACCGTGAGATCACTACCTGAGCTGAAGTTGGGTGCTTAACCAACTGAGCCACCCAGGTGCCCCTCAAAAATAAACATTTAAAAAAAATTTCAGGGGCACCTGGATGGCTCAGTCGGTTAAGTGTCTGACTTCGGCTCAGGTCAAGATCTCACGGCTCGTGGGTTCAGGCCTTCTGTCGGGCTCTGTGCTGACAGCTCAGAGCCTGGAGCTTGCTTCAGATTCTGTGCTTCCCTCTCTCTCTCTCCACCCCTCCCCCACTCATGCTGTCTCAAAAATAAACATTAAAAACAATTTAAATATTTATTTTTGAGAGAGAGAGTGGGGAGGGGCAGAGAGAGAGGGAGACAATGGATCCAAAGCAGGCTCTGCACTGATAGCAGCAAGCTCCATGCAGGGCTTGAATCTAGGAACTGTAAGATCTTGACCTGAGCTGAAGTCAGACACTCAACCAACAGAGCCGCCCAGGTGCCCCATAAATGAAGTTTTGCTGGAACACAGCCAAGCTTATTTGCACGGTTGTCTCTAGTAGTTTCTTGCTACAGTGTGCAGTGGCATTAGACCCTTGGTCTAGTTCTAAGATATAAAATCCTTCTGTTTTTCCCTGTTGTTCCTTTAGTTATGCACCTACTCTCTCCACTCCTCCACCTCCCAGTTAGATTTGTTGTACCTGGATAAAATCAGGGCTGTGTCAATCTTGAAATGAGTGAGGAAAACAAAAGAAAAAATACTTTGAAGTTTGTATCCCTACATGAAGTTGACTAGATGCAGCAGTAAGAATTTATTTACTTGTTAGAACTTCTTAATGCTATCTTTCCTGCACTTTTCGTGATGGCACTGGCCAACGAGGAATAGGAGGAAGTGCAAAGTAACCTTTACTTTCTGATTATTAAGTAAACCTTCTGAGCTTGTATCTTTCTAGATATAGGACATAATCATTTTTAAGTAGTGGGAATGCCCTTGGGTTGCTGGGGTGGCTCAGTCAGTTAAGCGTCCGACTCTTGATTTGGGCTCAGGCCATGATCTCACAGTTCGTGAATTTGAGCTTCATGTTGGGCTCTGTGCTGGTAGTGCAGAGCCTCCTTGGGATTCTCTCTCCCTCTCTCTGCCCTTCCCCACTCACGCTGTCTCTGTCTCTCTCAAAATAAGTAAATAAAAAGTTAAAAAAAAAAAAGGTAGTGGGAATGTACTTGACTTGGTTTGAGAGTTGAAAACTCAGATCATGTGTTCTGAATAATATATTTCCACTGGTTGAGCCCTTGTTATGGGTTGGGCACTATACTAAGAATTTTCATAGTTTGGGAGTTTTTTGTTTGTTTTTTAACTCACAATTCAATAAGTGAGGAAGAAGAACCTAAAGTTGGAAAAGGTAATCATCATTATTAACCAGTTCCTGTCCTTGATTCTGAGTTCAGTTGAGGTTGGAGTAGGTCAGCTTAGGATGTGCATTTCCTTGCATACTTGCTTTGCAGTTTGCTTATTATTTCTTTGCCTGTATTTTGGATGAAAAACCAATGTTCGTGTTTGAGTTTGAGACATATAGTCTGTGAGACAATTAGGGGGATAAAATTGCAACTTTGCCATTTTTGTCTGTTCTTATTATTTAATGGTTCAGCGAGAATGTATTTAATCTTCCTAACTGAACACATCACATAGTTAATAAATATTTTTTTCTCTGAAAGATGTATCATTTTGTCAGTTTTGGTTTCTTTAAAGGTAGTAGTGCTTTCTTATGTGTGTTTAAGGGTGTAATATAGACAAATACATGGGGGGGGGATCATGCTGGAATATTATGCAGCTGTGAAGAAGGAAATCCTGCCATTTGTGACAACATGAATGGACCTTGAGGGCATTATGCTGATAAGTCAGCACAAATACTGTATGATATCACTTTTATGTGGAATCTAAAAAAACTCACCTGTGAAACCAGAGAGTAGAATGGTCGTTACCAAGGCCTGTGGGCTGGGGGTGTTGAGCAGATGTTGTTTTAAGGGTACAAACTTGCAACTAGTAGATAAATAAGTCCTGGAAATCTAATGCCCAACATAATGATTATAGTGAACAATACCATATTCAACACTTCAGAATTGCTAAGAGACTAGATGGCAACTGTTCTCAACACAAAAAGGAAATGATAATTATGTGCCATGGTAAAGATGTTAGCTAAAGCTACCTTAGCAATGATACCACAATATACAAATATATCAAACCAACAGGTTAGGTTGGCTTCTTCAAACTTCTACAGTATCACATATCTCAATTATATGAATGTTTCTAAAATAGTATAATCCACAAGTATTTATATTGTAATAATTGGCTTTACAGGCATACCCCTCCTCATCCTGCTCACTTTACCTGTCCCTCTCCTGTGCTCCTCGCCGTTAATAGAGGATTCTCCAAAGCCAGAGGCCTGGCCTTATTTCTGTTGCATCCCTAGCATCTACCATAGTACCTAGGAGGTCATCACTGTCCAGTATCTATTCCTCACTTGATGAGTGAAGAAATTAGAAACTAAACAGGCTTAGAGGTATCTCTTATATCTTCCAAAGCATCATGGTCAAAAAGATCATGGTCATTTTGTTTTTCAGTAGTTTGGGGAAACTTATTTTCTAAAGGGGAATATATTTTCCTCTTTATCACCTAAAATATTTCTATATAGTTTAGAGACTATATGCTGAAGTTAAAAATAGCAATGTTAGTGAAAGGAATAATTAAAAAGTGAAAAGTCTTTAGATAAGGATCCCTTTTCTGTTTCTCTGTACAGCTAAGAGACATTTAGGAATGAACCTCAACTTCAGAATCAGTTTGTGAATTTGTTGTCAATAAACATAAAATTTTCTCAATGATTTGCTATCACAATTAAATGCCAACATTTTAATCATCATAATTGCTTTCCTATAGCTTCAAAAATACACATAAAACCTTAAAGTATCAGTTATAAATCACTTATAAAAACAAAAAAAAATAGCAGTTGACTAATAATTGCACTTTACCTACATTATTTGGATAGATGCTATTAAAGTGAAACCATATTACTTATTTTGTATATATTTGCATATAAAAATATACATTTTGAAAACATAACCACTTATTGTGTATCTGTGAGACCCAGTTTAATTCTGTGATTAAAACAGGCTTTGAGGGGTGCCTGGGTAGCTTGTAGATTGAGCAGCTGACTTTTTATTTCACCCAGAGTCTGCTTGAGATTCTCTCTGCTCCTCTCCCCTGCTCATGCTCGCATTCTCTCTCACTTGCTTGTTTAAAAAAATAACAAGTTTTGAAACGTGAATATTCTTTTATAGAATATCTACTTTTAGGGGTGCCTGAATGGCTCAGTTGAGTGTCCAACTCTTGATTTTGGCTGTAGTCATGATCTCATGGTTCTTGATTTGGAGCCCTACATCAACTCTGCTCTAACAGTGTGGAGCAAGCTTTGGAAACTCTCTCTCTCTCTCTCTCTCTCTGCACCCCACCCCGTTCATGTGCATGCTTTCTCCCTCTCCTCTCTCTCTCTCTCTCTCTCCTGTGCACGTGCTCTTTCTCTCAAAAATAAATAAACAACAACAACAAAAAGAATACCTGGGGCGCCTGGGTGGCTCAGTATCCGACTTTGGCTCAGGTGCTGACAGCTCGGAGCTTGGGGCCTGCTTCGGCTTGTGTCTCCTCTCTCTGCCCCTCCCCCGCTTGTGCTTGCTCACTCACTCTCTGTCTCTCTCAAAAATAAATAAATGTAAAAAAAAATTAAAAAAAAGAATACCTGCTTTTAGAAGTAAATACTGAATATGTTTTCAAATAATATACGACTCCTTAAGTCTTTTAAGGCCATGTTGGTTTCCTAGAGCTGTTTCACAAACTGGGTGGCTTCAAACGGCAGGTTTACTGTCTCACAGTTCTGAAGACTAGAAGTCAGAAATCAGTGTGTCAGCAGGACCACATTCCCTCTGAAACCTGAAAGAGAGAATCCTCTTCTAGCTTCTGGCATTTGCTGGCGTTGCTTACTTACTGTTGGCTTGTAGATGGCATCACTCTAATCTCTGCCTCTTTTATAACATGGCTGTCTTCTCCATATGTCCATGTCTTCACACAGTGTTCTCCCCATGGGTGTGTCATATCTCTGTGTCTCCTCTCCTCTTTGTGTAAGTACACCAATCATCTTAATTGTATCTTAACTATATCTGCAAAGACTCTATTTCCAAATAAGGTCCTATTCAGGGTACCAGGAGTTAGCATGTGATTGTATCTTTTTACAGTTTACTTATTTTTGAGAGAAAGAGAAAGAGAGAGTTTACTAGGGAGGGCGGGGGGGGGGGGGAGAGAGAGAGAGAGAATCCCAAGCAGGCTCCTAACTGTCAGCATGGAGCCCAACATGGGGGCTCAAACTCACAAACTGTTAGATCATAATCTGAGCCAAAATCAAGAATTGGACGCTTAACTGACAGCCCCCAAGCACCCCATCAACGTATCTTTCAGGAGACAGAATTCAATCCACAGTAGCAGTCTGTTCGTAGAGTGTATATAAAGATTAAAAATCAATCTCGTGTGCAGTTTTTTAAGAAACAGCTTTGTTGAGGTTGAACTAATGAACCTCAATGAAGTGCACAATTTTAATGTGCAGTTTGATCAATTTTGACAAGTAAACACAGTGATATTTTTACCACAGTCAAAATAATGAGCACACTCATCATCCCAGAGCTTCCCTCTCTCTCCCTTCCCTGCATCCCCAGGTACTTTGATCTGCTTTTTGTCATTCTAGATTACTTTAGATTTTTAAGAATTTCAGGTGAATAGAATCATACGATAATGTGCTCTTTGTTTTGATTTGGTTTTTTAACTCAGCATACTTATTTTGAGATCCATCCATGTTATTGCCTGTATCAGCAGTCCCTTCCATTGTGTCTTTGAGTGATGTTCCATTCTATGGGTAAGTTATAATCTGTTTAGACAGTTGCTTGCTGGTTGACATTTGAGTTGGTTCCAGTTTGGGGCTATTACAAATAAAGCTGCTGTGAACATTCTTGTACAAGTCCTTGTAAGGACATATTCTTTCATTTCTCTTGGGTAGAATGACTGGTTGTTAGGTAGGTTATGTATATTACATTTTTTGAGAAATATCTAAACTGCTTTCCAAAGAGATTGTACCCATTTCCACCAACAGTGGTTGAGGGTTCTGTTTTCTCCACATCCTCACCAAACTTGGTTTCATAATTTTTTTTTAAATTTTAGCCATTTTGGGGGTGTGTAGTGGTGTCCGTTGTGGCTTTAATTTGCATTTTCCTAATGACTCATGTAGTTGAGTATATGTTCATGTGCTTATTTGCAATCTATGTATCTTTGGCAAAACGTTCAGTTTTTTGCCTATCTTTATTGGGGTATTTCTTACTGGTATTAAGTTTCACAGTGTTTATATATTCTACATACAAGTCTTGTCAGATACATATTTTGCAAATGTCTCCTCCCACTGTGTGGCTTGTCCTCCATTTTTGTAAGTGTCTTTTGAAAAGCAAAAGGGTTTTTTTGATACTTTATTGATTTTTTGTTTTTGAAGTTTGTAACTTTTCTGTGTCCTATTTAAAATCTTTCCCAAACCCACAGTAAGATTATTAATACATATGTCTCATATAAACTCATTAATTATTTTTAAAAACCATCATGGCCTTTCATTTAGTGCTTTTCTGGCTATGTGGTAAGTGCGTCACAGCCTCAGTGAATCTTCACAATAATCCTGTGAGGTGCAGAGTATTTCCCCTTTTCACAGAGAAGGGAAAGGACTCTTAGAGACACATGATTTGTAATTTGGGCAATTGGGATTTGAACCCAGGGCTGTACCCATTTGTGTCTTGTGTTCAAGTGTGAGCTCTTAACCACAGAACTTAGGCTTCATTTAGGTTTTAGGGTAAGGTTTCTTATGTGGAAGTTTTGAATATACGTGATCATATCTTAAAGTTAAAAATTTACCATTGACGTGAAAGTAAACATTAACCTCCTGTGCTCGCCTGTAAGTAATAAGATCAAAACAAAAATAGAAATTTTTATGCCTCCTTTTCACAGATATTTGTCAGAGAAAATATCCAGGTTTTAAAAAGCTAAAAATACTACATTTGTATGTCATAATGAATATATTCCTTTTTTTTTTTTTTTTAAAGTAGGCTCCATGCCCACGTGGGGCTTGAATTCACAGTCCTGAGATTGAGAGTCACGTGTTCTACCAGCTGAGCCAGCCAGGTGCCCCATAATGAATATATTCCTTAAAATTAAAATTGAACATCATAAAAATATCCAAGTTTTTATCTTGCCAACAATATTGTACTCCTGCCTCTGGCAGCCAGAGTGTGAAGGGAACCAGACTGAGATAGGAAGCTACAATGAATCATTGCGTGTAGGATGTTGACTTATGTTGACAGTTTCTGCTGCCAACTTTAGTTTTAATTCTGACATACAGAATTTGTTGGAACAAAACTGAAATTCTACAGTGTTTTGGAAAATTTCAATAATATTTCCAAGTGCTGGAAGATATATTGTTATTTCATGGTTAGAACTAATAACAACAATCTTGGGAGTATCTGATATAAACTGACATACAAGTATTTTATTTTATTTTTTTTATTTGTAATTTAACTTTATTTTTTATTTTTTAAAATTTACATCCAGGGGCGCCTGGGTGGCGCAGTCGGTTAAGCGTCCGACTTCAGCCAGGTCACGATCTCGCGGTCCGTGAGTTCGAGCCCCGCGTCAGGCTCTGGGCTGGACGGCTCGGAGCCTGGAGCCTGTTTCCGGTTCTGTGTCTCCCTCTCTCTCTGCCCCTCCCCCGTTCATGCTCTGTCTCTCTCTGTCCCAAAAATAAATAAAAACGTTGAAAAAAAATTTAAAAAAAAAAAAAATTTACATCCAAATTACTTAGTATATAGTGAAGCAATGATTTCAGGAGTAGATTCCTTAGTGCCCCTTACCCATTTAGCCCATCCCCCCTTCCACAACCCCTCCACTAACGCTCAGTTGTTCTCCATATTTATGAGTCTCTTATGTTTTATCCCCCTTCCTGTTTTTATATTATTTCTGCTTCCCTTCCCTTATTCATCTGTTCTGTGTCTTAAAGTCCTCATATGAGTGAAGTCATATATTGTCTTTTTCTGACTAATTTCACTTAGCAAAATACCCTCTAGTCCACCCACATAGTTACAAAATGGCAAGATTTAATTCTTTATGATTGCCGGGTAATACTCATTGTCCTAATATACCACCTTCCTCTATCCATTCATTCCATTGGTGGACATTTGGGCTCTTCCATACTTTGGCTATGTTGATAGTGCTGCTGTAAACATGGGGGTGCATGTGTCCCTTCAAAACAGCATACCTGGACGACAGGTATTTTAAACATGAGGTTTTAAAAAGTGTAGCTAGTTTAAAAGATAACAGTTTTCCTGGATCTAGAATCATTGTTTCTGTGACAGCACCCAAATGCTTTTAAAATGGATTCAACTGAAATAGTAGCTCTTTTTTAGCACCCTTTGTAGTTTTTGGTTCTTCTTAATATAAGTTTTTCTTTCTTTCTTTCTTTCTTTCTTCTTTATTCTTTCTTTCTTTCTTCTTCTTTCTTTCTTTTTTAAGTTTATCCTCTGAGAGATGAGAGAGCACGGCGTGGGAGAAGAGCAGAGAGGAGGAGGAGATACAGAATCAGAAGCAGGCTCCATGCTCTGAACTGTCAGCACAAGTCCCGATTTGGGGCTTGAACTCACAAACTGTGAGATCATGACCTGAGCTGAAGTCAGACGCTCAACCGACTGAGCCATCCAGATGCCCCTATAATGTTCTTTATTTAAAGGATATATTGCTAGGTTGTGAGTTTCCCATGTTAGTAGGTAAAATGTATTTGTCTAGGCATTCTTGGTTCAGTCTACATTTATTAGGTCTGACTCTGTGCTAGGGAAATGGGGATATGAAGTTGATCAAACCATTCATTATCTGCTAACATGGAACTTTGTATATGGTGGAAAACCAGACACACAGAGACAATTAAAGATAGCTGGAGGAATGGCATGATGCTATAGGATCAGAGTGCATTGGGGGCGCCTGGATGGCTCAGTCGGTTAAGCGTCCAACTTCAGCCTCAGGTCATGATCTCACAGCTTGTGGGTTCGAGCCTTGTGTCAGACCCTATGCTGACAGCTCAGAGCCTGGAGCCTGCTTCGGATTCTTATCTCCCTCTTTCTCTGCTTTTCCCCCACTCGTGCTCCCTCTCTCTCTCTCTCTCTCAAAAATAAATAAACATTTAAAAAGGATCAGAGTGCATTAGCTACCTATACTGAATAACAATCACCTCTAACTTAAGGGCACCTGGATGTCGGCATACTTTTTTGTAAAGGGCCAGATAATTTTAGGTTTTGCACACTATACGTTCTGTGCCACAGCTACTCAACTCTGCTGGTTGTAGTATGAACACTGCTGTAGAAGATGTGTAAATGAATGAGTGTAGCTCTTTGTGTTACAATAAAACTTCACCTACAAAAGCAGACAGGTGAGCCACATTTGGCCTGTGGGTACGGATTTACTGACTAGAGGCTTTAAAACAGTGAATCTTTGTTATCCCACAGTTTCTGTGAGCACGGAGTCCAGATGCATCTTAGTTCATCGAATTCAGCTCAGGATCTTTTGTGGTATTGCTGTTGAGCTTTCAGTCAGGGCTGTAGTCTTCTCAAGACTCAAATGGATGAGAGGGAGAGAGCTCAAGAATGGCAGCCACAGTCTTTATATAGACAAATCCTTGGAAGTGACTTACCAGTTTTTGCTGTAATGCCTTCATTAAAAGCAAGTTAGTAGTCCAGTCTACACTGAAGAACAGGGGATTATGCAAAAGTGTGACTACTATTAAAGAAAAATGGGGCACCCAGTTGGTTAAGCATCTGACTTCTCAGGTCATGATCTCACGGTTTGTGGATTTGGGCCCTGCATCCCGGTCTGTGCTGATAGCTCAGAGCCTGGAGGCTGCTTTGGATTCTGTGTCTCTTGCTCTCCTCTCTGCCTCCCCGCTCCTCAAAAATGAATAAAACATTTTAAAATTTTTAAAAAAAGAAAAACACATCCAGTGACACCTATTACAAAACATAAGGCAGACTATTCAGGATCAAGATAGATATAGGGACCACTGCAGTGGGTCTTCCTGGTGGGGGAGATTGATGAGGGCTGAACTCCAAGTACACCAAGGAAAAGTGGGTTTATAGCCAGGGAGCAGAGTAGGGGTCAGTGGATGGAGAATTACTGAGAAGAAACATCAGAGGTAAGGGGGCATTCTGGCAAAACTGACCTAACAGGATTCTTGCTAAAGGCAGGCCAGGTGAGCAGACATCACCTGGGGGGTGGTAGTGTTAGGGAACCAGGCTGGAACGCTGGCGGAAAAAACAAGCGGCACTCGGATATCTTGGTGGATTGGAGATTTATTGTACACCGGCGGGCTCAGAGGAGACTTTCTCCAAAGAATCTGAGCCCGGAATGCAAGTGGGGGAGGGTAATTTATAGCCGACAGCCTCCATATCTGTGGAGGTTTTCGCGTGCACAGCAAACAAAGGAAGAAGAAACCGGAGGAGGGGTCTCTAAGCTAGAAACCAGAGTTTGTTTAGTCCAATCAGCCATCTTTGGTGTACTTATCCACTTCTCCACAGTAGAGGATGAGGAATTTAATTAGTTGGAGAGATTGAGCAGATCTCAAGGGTGGGAGGTTACAGTCACACTGACCTAAGAGAAATATTGATGAAGGCAGGTCAGGGGAACAGACTCATCTGGGGAATGAATGGAGGATGAAGAACCTTGTTAGTTGGAGAGAGCTGAGTAGATCTCAAGGGTGGGAGGTTAAGTTACTCTGATTCTGGCTGTGGAAACTCAAAAGTCAGGGCCCAGTAAGAAAGAGCTTAAAAGAGCATGGTTGGAGTTCATCAAGGAGAGAATCTTTGTCAGTTCCAAGAGGCGGGGTCTCCAGGGTTATCCTCTGGGCTGCCTGCCACAAAGGGGTGGACTGTGCCACTTAACTCAGCTGGGGAACCTGGAAAGAATGAAGTCAGGGTACTCAGGACCAGTTGTGTATGATGCATAACGAATAAGAACACCAAGTCAGTCAAATGTTAAATGTTTAAAATCAGCCCTCTGTTTCTCTTCATTCACAATCCTTATATATATGTCTCTGAATCATCTCATATCGTCATTGGCCCTGTCCATCGAGATCTGCTTGTACCTTTGTGAATGAATGAAGCACTATGCCTGCCTTCCATGTTTTCTTTCCCATCCTGCTGTGCCATCCCCGATTTCACGCTCCACTCACTGCTTTAATTGTTTGTTGAATGAAGACAGAGGGAATCCATGAAAGAAAGTAGCATGTCGAACTTGTATGAAGCTAGTGCTATTAGACATTTTCATGTGTTCTCTGCTTAATCCTGCCTTTGCACAATCAGTGAAGGGCAAGGACTGCAGGAGAGCAGAATTCTTCATCCCCAAGCCTGCCTGCTTCTCGTCACCCTGCCCACCCGGTGCCATGTGCCCCACTATCCCATAGGTACAGTCTAGCTTATGTCACTGTCAGTGTACATGCATCTAGGCTTCTTTGCTAAACTAAGATGCTTGAAGGCAAAGCTGTGCATTGATCATTTGTTAGGGATTTGTCCCCCCCCCCCCCATTTTTTTCCTTCACAGCGGTTTCTACGTAATACTCATAAAAGTTCACTGAATTGTAGGAATAAATGAAAATCATGGTAGCTTGTTGTCAACTTTGTGGTTCCTTGTATTCCCTCCTATCAGCTTGGTCACCTAGACCTCATGGTCACACATCACTGATCCAGAGCCATTCCTTAGGTTACGTTTTCCCTCTCTGGCAGCAGCCTTTATCCGATCATCCCTCTCATACATCGTAGTAAGTAGTGAGTCTCTTCGCTGTACTGCTAGCTGGCAGGGAGGAAGTAAGTGTCTGTCGTGGGAGGGAGGCCCACCTCACAATCCCAAGGCTGTCACTATAAATCAAGTTACTTTGCCTTTACTTCTTTTTGAATTTGTATAGCAGTAATACTTCCTTCTTAAAACTTTCTCCTTCGTTCATCTCCCCAATGCTGCCTTTTCTTAGTTTTCCTACTAGTTACTGCTTCTTTTCGATTTCTCATTTGTTGTTGCCCTTGCTAGTGTTTCCAAAAGCTCTTCAGTATTCATGGTGTCAGATACCATCTATATAAAGGTAACTGTCAGATCCAGGCTGGGAGTAGTTTCTAACTCACTTTGTGACTAGCACAATTTAAACTACTAGATGTTCAGGGGTGCCTGGGTGGCTGAGTCGGTTAAGTGTCCAACTCAGTTCATGTCACAATCTGCGGTTTGTGAGTTCAGGCCCACATCCAGCTCTGTGCTGACAGCCTAGAGCCTGAGCCTGCTTCGGTTTCTGTGTCTCCCTCTCTCTCTGCCCCTCCACTGCTCACGCTGTTTCTCAAAATAAATAAATGTTAAACTACTAGATGTTCAGTTAATATTTGTGAATAAATGCAATGAACTATGAGAGCATTGTATTAGGTCATTCATTGAAGAGATTGTAAAATCAGAGTAGAATATTTTGGTTTTTCTTTCCAAACTAAATATGAAGCCATTACAAGACATAAGTGAGGCTTTTAAAAACATGACTGTTGTTTTATGCTTTAAAACAAAACAAGGGGCGCCGGGGTGGCGCAAGTCGGTTAAGCGGTCCGACTTCAGCCAGGTCACGATCTCCGGTCCGGGAGTTCGAGCCCAGCGTCAAGGCTCTGGGTGATGCTCGGAGCTGGAGCCTGTTCCAATTCTGTGTCTCCCTCTCTCTCTGACCCTCCCCCGTTCATGCTCTGTCTCTCTCTGTCCCAAAAATAAATAAACGTTGAAAAAAAAAAAAAAAAAAATAAATAAACAACAACAAACAAAAAATGTTTCTGTGGGCACCTGGTCTCAGTCAGTTGGGCTGACTTCGGCTCATGTCATGATCTCACAGTTCATAAGTTTGAGCCCCGCGTTGGGGGCTCTCTGCTGTCCGCGTGGAGCCTGCTTCCTATCCTCTGTCTCGTTCTCTCTCTGACCCTCCCCTGCTCATATGTGCTCTCTCTCTCTCTCTCTCTCCTCTCTCTCTCTTAAAATAAATGAACAATGTTTTTGTATGAAGTACAGTCAGTATACAAGATATCGTAGGAGTTCAGATGTATGACGCACTGATTCAACAATCATATAACATAACCAAATGCTCACCACATTAAGAGTAGTCACCATCTGTCAGAATACAATGTTATTACAGTATTATTGATTATATCCCCTATGCTGTACTTTTCATCTCTGTGATGTATTTTATAACTGGGTGTTTGTACCTCTTAATTCCCTTCACTTATTTCACCCATTCCCCTCTCTCCTCTCCTCTAGCAACCATCATTTTGTTCTCTGTATTTATGTAGTCTGTTTCTGTTTTTTATTGTTTGTTTTTTAGGTTCCACTATAAGTGAAATTACATGGTATTTATCTTTTCTGCCTTACTTTACATAGCAAATACACTGTAGGTTCATCCATGTTATCACAAATGGCAAGATTTCATTCTTTTAATAGCTGAATAATATTTCATTATAAATATCATACAACATCTCTCTCTCTTTTTTTTTTTTAAGTAAACTCTACCTCCAGCATGAGGCTTAAACTTACAACCTTGAAATCAAGAGTTACATGCTTGAGGCACGTGGGTGGCTCAGTCGGTTAAGCATCTGACTCTTGGTTTCAGCTCAGGTCATGATCTTGCAGTTTTATGGGTTTGAGCCCCATGTCAGGCTCTGCACAGGCAGCACAGAGTCTGCTTGGGATTCTGTCTCTCTCCCTCCCTCTCTGCCCCTCCCCAACTTGCACTGTCTCTGTCTCCCTCAAAATAAATAAGTAAACATAAAAAAAAATTGCTTGCTCATACCACATTTTTTATCATTCATCTATCATGGGCACTTAGGTTGTGTCCGTATCTTACTTATTATAAATAGTGCTGCAGTAAACATAGGGATGCATATATATGTTTTTTAAACTAATGTTTTGTTTTCTTTGGGCGAATACCCAGTAGTGGAATTCCTAAGTCATTTGGTGTTTTTTGAGGAACCTCCATATTGTTTCCTGTAATGACTGCACCAGTTTACATTCCCACCAACAATGCATGAGAGTTCCCTTTTCTCCACATCTTTGCCAACAATTGTTATTTCTTGTTGTGTTTTTTCTTGTTATTTTTTTCTTGTTAACAGTAACAATTGTTATTTCTTGTTGTGTTTATTTATTCGTTTAAGTAATCTCTACACCCAATGTGGGGCTCGAACTCATGACCCTGAGATCAAGAGTTGCATGCTCTTCTGACAGAGCCAGACAGGGGCTCCTCTTGTCTTCTTTTTTGTTTTTAATATTTATTTATTTTTGGGAGAGAGAGACAGAGAGAGCAGGGGAGGGGCAGAGAGGGGTGGGGGAGACACAGAATCTGAAGCAGGCCCCAGGCTCTGAACTGTCAGCACAGAGCCTGACATGGGGCTTTAATCCACTGAGCCACCCAGGTGCCCTATCCTCTTGTCTTTTTAATAACTGATGTTCTGACTGGTATGAAGTGATATCACAAGTGGTTTTGATTTGCATTTCCCTGATGTGTAGTGAGATTGAGCATCTTTTCATATGTTTGTTGGCCACCTGATTGTCTTCTTTGGGAACACGTCTGTTGGATTTTGATAGGTTTTGTGGCCACTGTAACCGATTCTGCAATTTAGCAGATTACTGCTGTCACCTTTGTACATCTTTGTATTGCCATCTGCTATTATAAAAACTTAAAGAAGGCATTGTCAAATGGTACTGAGATTAAATGGTACATTTTATTATCAAAATTCTGTTTAGGAGTTATAGAAATGAAAAAAATGATAGTATTATGGAGAAGAGTATGATTGTGCATGGACCTAGAACTGGGCCACAGCTTACATGCAGGCTGCTCATTTGGAATGTTTCAGCCATGTTTGAAGGGAAAAAGAAGGAGTTACAAGATTGTTTCCAGGAAAGATGCTTCTCTGTGAATGAACTTAGGGTGGTCTTCTGAGCTATATAGAGAGAACTAAAGACTGAGATTGATCTACTCAGTCACCAGTTAAAACTGGTATATACCAGTAAGTTAACTTTCACTCATAATAGAAGTGGTGAAATATCAGACCATTTCAGAAAACTGGTCAATGTTTTTAGAGCTTCTGATTTTCACAGGAATGGACCAAAAAAACAAAAACAGGTATCTGAAAATCTCAGAAAGAAGTTGAAGTTCCAGTCAGAAGGTTTTTAAAAAAATCATCTTTTCCAGACAGTTCCCTGGGCACTGTGGTGTAGAACAAAAGCAGTGATGCTCTGTGGAAGTGATGAGAAGGGAAGGGGTGGGATGGCTAGACCGGATTCTTTTCCTGAACCTTCCCCTAGTCCTTTGGCAGCTGCTGAGGTGTCTCAGTATGATTTGAAAACTAGTGGAGGACAGTCTACCCCCACTTACGAGTCCCACAACCCAGGGATCATGACCTGAACCAAAATCAAGAGTCAGATGCTCAACAGAATGAGCCACTCAGGTGCCCCCAGAATCTGTAATTTTGAAATAGTAGTAGGTAGAACTCAAGCATCTCTATAATGAGCCTCCTTCACAATTTACTATGCTATATTACATCCCTGTAGGGGAAAATAGAGCTTGAATATATACATTATGGTTATATGCTGAAGAATTTATGGATCAAATGATATGATGTATGGAATTTGCTTCAAAATATTTTATGGTTGAAGAATAGATAAAACAAATTGGTCACGGTTTAATAACTTTTGGCACTGAGCTGGATATGAGGGGATTCATTTTATTTTCCCCACTAGTTTAATATGTGTTTGAAATCTTCAGTAATTGGAGTTTATAATTTTTTGATATGTATCATGATGAGTGGCACAATTTTAACCTTTCCCTCCTGTGTAACACATTATAATTTAACACTTGCTGGGCTTATCAGTAGTTTGCCTTACCCAACATCTATAACGAGAGTCTGTCAGTCACTTGCCTGTCAGTGTCATAAACCAACCAGGATTTCAGCATTTGTGGCTCTAGTATGTGTAATTTGGAGGTTGATGGGAGGAGGAGAGTGGAAAGAGATAGGAGCCCCTTACCTTACCCAAGGAGGTCTACCTGTGGTAATTATTAAGCCTTTCTCAATTTGTATCGAAAGAGATTGGACTGAACATCTCATTTACTGTTCTTACCTCCATGGCAGAGAGAGATTTGTTTCATCTGTGGGACAATTTACATTTATTTTGAAAATAAGAGCTTGGCTCATGGACTGTGGGCCATTATAGTTTAGAGTCTGGGGTAGCAGAGACTACATCCAATATCTGGTATCACCACTTAGTAATTGACTTTTACGAGTCACTTATTTTTAGGAGCTTGAGTTTCTCCATTTGCCAACTGAATATGATTGATAAAAAGAAAAGGTGTTTTGATATTAACAGATTTAGAGTTATTCAAGGAGGAATTGTATTTCGTTTTGAATATCAAATGACTGGACACTTTCCATTTTTACTATTTGGGAAGACACATCTGTTAGCAAAGCTGAACATTAGTTTCTCTTTGCTTCCTGAGTACCTATGTTAGTAATTTGTTGGAATTCTGCTATGGTCTCTCCTTGAAAGACACCTTGTTAAAAATTAAGTGCTGGAGCCACTTAACATGTGCAAAATCAAGAATGAATACCCAAAGGAGCATGTACTCAGAATTCTCATGGTTCAGGACAGTTTGTTCTTTCTCTGCAAGGCAGTGCCAGACCTTAGGGCACAAAATGATGTTTAGGGTCAAATGAATGGTAAATGAGCTGCAGAAAAGCCTCTGGCTTCTTTCTGTGCCTTTTGAGTCTTGAAAAATATAAGAGGGAATGCAAATGTTACGAAAGAACCAAAATGTAGATCATGGCCTGTCTGAAACTGCTTCTACAGAGCTAAGTGTGACCCCTGGGGTTCTGACCTCTGGGCTGTGTGATAATGACTCCAGCTGTCTGCATTTACATGGAAACATTCAATAAAAGGGAAGGTAAACTGGCTTGTTCATATGTGTTTATATAGGCAGTTTACCTAGAGGCAGTCTGTACCTGCATAGCAAGTATATAGATTGATATCTGGATGAGAAAACACATTGCTTTATGAGCCATTATAATATTGAGCACTGATTGTATTTGTGCTCATGATAATGAACTGTGCCATGTGATTTTTCCCCCTCATCCCTTCCCGCTCTGTCCCTGAAAGCCTTCATGCATCCCATATGACTCTTAAAATGTTTATCATGACAGCAGTGTAAAATTTGGATTTTGTCCTTTTAAAATATTAACTGTTCTTCTGTCCCTTTGCTTTTGCTAGCATCTTTTTTTTTAATTTTTTTTAATGTTTATTTATTTTTGAGAGAGACAGAGTGTGAGCAGGCGAGGGGCAAAGAGAGAGGGAGACACAGAATCAAAGCAGGCTCCAGGCTCTGAGCTGTCAGCACAGAGCCCGACGCGGGGCTTGAACCCACCAACTGTGAAATCATGACCTGAGCCGAAGTCAGACACTTAACTGACTGAGCCACCCAGGCACCCCCCCTTTGCTAGCATATTAACATAGTGATTAATTTGATGTTTGCTTTTCATTTATCCTTTCAATACAGAACTATTTCCTTTATTTCAGAGCAATTTTATCTAAAAGGATAAAACTGTCTCTTGAAATAATGGTGATCATTTGTCTCTACTTGTTTGAAATATCGTTATCTGTGGAAGAGTAGAAATGACTACCACTTTTAATAGAGGCAGATCATTGATTTTTGATGCAACATCACAGATACAATCACTTGAGGGCTAGACAGCTCTTTTACTTATATTCAGACCATATGGTTTTATTAGTTTATGTGGACCATTCTCAGCATTTCATCATTTGATTTGCTTTCCTACTAGATTCCAAGCTGTTTAAGAACTCAAGTATTTTGCTCTATTTTTCCAGCTTAGAATTTGACCTGGTACCAAGTTAGTTTTGATGACATTTTGCTTCCTTATTTATGCCATGAGAAGAGATCATTCTGTTTTATGCGTTGCTATGGTTAAAGATTTATATAGACATTGTCATCCCAGTACACGTTTGCTGTCCTAAACTAAAATCCTTGGTGTCAGTTCTGTTTATAAGAGGATTAGAGCAAGGAGTCTCCATGCCCTATAGTCAGGAAGGTTTAAGTTTTGTTTAATATTATTTAAGCAATTACATATTAGAAGACAACACACACACCAGCCTGTGCAGGTGTGTAAGCCTCAATGGTAAAAGTCACTGAAATAGTCTTTGCAAGCTCTGTGGTGTTGTTTCTCTCCCAAGCCTTTTCCCTGATTTTTTTCTTGTACGTTGTTCTTTAGAAACAATATTTCTGGAAGGTTTGTAGTTGGGGTGGAAACTGGATGGTGGCTCTGGCCTCTTTGTGGCAAGTAGAGGCCATGCTCCAGAAGGAGGAGGGAGGAGCAGTGTCCTCAAAGAGTCCTGCAAGAATGGGAAGGGAAAGCAGGCTGAACAGCTACAGCCCTTGTGAAGTTGGTCTGTCACTAGCCTGTTTAGGGTGGCAGATGACGGCCACCAGGATGTCTGTAAAGGGAAGGGAAAGAAGGCCCACAGGGCTGGTCTGCTCCCTGTCGTGCCAGCTGCTGCCGTGTTTCGTGACTCAGAGTTTGTCAGTTCAGCTTTTGTATGTATGGGGACTGAAAGAAGGTAGATGAAGAGGAAACAGAACAGATAATAAGATAATGTATCATCCCTTAAAAGTGCATTTTTATGACAGAAGTTGTTTAGAATATTACTATATCACATTTTAGATTTTGCCTGATCTCTCCTCAGAAAATGAAGCTGAGAATCCTGGCATAGGCCTTGGAGCCCTCAAGGGGCTGACTTTCAGGCTCTCCTGGAACTGTGCTTTCTGGCTGTGCCCACAAACAGGCTTTTGGTGTGACCATACCTGCAGAGATGCAATGCAAGTCACTGCTAAGTGGTGTGCATGGTCCATTCCACCACAAGTATTCTGAAATTGAGGGACTGTTTAGGAAGCAGGCTGCTGCTTAGTTATTACACACCAGGACTGTCATGACAGGAAGGGAAACAGGAATTGCTGTGACCAAGGAAACTTTTATAGCACTGACATGAAGTAGCACAGAATACCCCATAACCAAGTGTTCTGGTACATAGTAAGTGCCCAGGAAGCTTGCAGTTCTTATCATCAGCCTCCTTACAGTCTTGAAGATGTTTAGTAAGTGAGAGCTTACTAAAGGTTAATAAAGGCTCCTTTATTCTCCTCTTTTGTTCCTTGAAGACTGAAACAGAAGTGTGTCCCTTGTTTGCCTCTTTCCTGGGTTAATACCTAGTGTGAAAATATAAGAACCCAGGTTGACTGGTCCCCAGACATGCCCCTGGTACAAGAGAGTGATCACAGGAAGGAATTTCTGCTCTGTACTAGGTTGGGGGGGAGGAGGGGAGTGCCATATACTCTTGCCCTGAGTTGAACCTTGAGTCCATTTGTGGCCTCTGGCTTGGAGACACAAAGAGTGAGGTCGACTGTCTTGAATTCTTATCTAGCTGGCCATTTTATTATGCTGGACTTTTCATTTTATAATCCACGCCTCCCTTCCCTTTCTAGTTTCAAACACAAATCCAGTTGTTTTAAGTGAGACAGATGCCTCATATTGGATAAAGGACCCAATGAGGTCTAAGAACAATCAATTAAAGAGTCCTGATTTTGGCCTCTCATATCAGCTGTGGTTCAGTCTGGATCCAGTCAGGAGAGAAAAAGCCACACAGTATACTAAAACCTTGGATTGCAAGTAACTTGTTCTGCAAGTGTTCTGCAAGAGCCAACATTTCTAATAAATTTTAACTTGATAAATGAGTGATGTCTTGCAATACGAGTAAGTACATGATGCCAAACATCACATGATCACAACTGTACCAGTGGTTCTTGAAATTTGCTTTGATATACAAGTGCTTTGGATTACAAGCATGTTTCTGGAACGAATTATGCTCACAAACCAAGGTTTTACTGTAATTTGAAGGAGGAAGGTTTCACAAAAAGATAAAAAGAGTTATTAACTCCAGTAAAGGTTTGCAGTAGTAAGAGGTTGACTAGTAAGAAGCAGAGAGAAGGCTAAGAGTGTGGGAATAGCACCTCTAAGCAGCGAAGAGCCCTCCTCCCCACCCAGGACTCACGGTGGATGGGAATAGCAGAGCAGTTGCTACGGTGCTGCCGCAGTGAAACATATGTTGCTAGAAACCTGAACTTGTAGGAGACTCTCCCTGCAGGGTGCCACAAGGCTCTCTACTACAGAAGTGCTAAGAATGGGAGCGGTGGGCAGTGTGGTGGTTGGAGAGGCAGGGCTGGGTGGTCAGTGTGCTGTGGGCTTGCCACACGCTGCAGGAGCCAGAGGCCCCCACTGCTGCAGAACCACCAGACATTGCCACCAGGAAAGCTGCTTGCCATTCACTGCTTCTGGCTGCCATGCACATGTGAACTGGGCACTGAAGAAACTGTATGTGCTGCCAGAGGCTGGACCTGAGAAAGCCCTGCCCCCACACGCACTTGCCTACTGAGCTTGCCAGGAGCAGCATGCAAAACCCTTTCCTCCAGTCAGTGTCTCCAGCGCCCTCTGCTGAAAGGCCTCCGGGCCAGCAGGCTGCGGAGAAAGCACTTTCCCATCATCAGCACACCAAAGATATTCCAGTAATCTTCCATCAGGAAATGAGAAATCTGTCTGCAGTCATAATGATCATACCTTTATGTTATTACTGCTGGATTCATAGAGTATGTCTCCTTGAGAAGAGGTAAAGGAACTGAACATGAAGCTTCCTACCTAACCTTGTAAACTGCTTTCAAAAACCCAGACTTCATTCTGTGACAGAGAATAGTAAGCTCCATGGGGAAAGAGAAGAGCTGAGGACAGGAGGCAGAAAAAGAGGAGGAACATGCCAAAGACACCTGGGAGAAACTGAAGCTCAACCCGTGTACTCGGTAGCCTTACAATGACACCACCAGGTGCTCAGGCCTCCTGATCATTTCCACATCTTTTGATTATACATATGGGAAACTGTAAGTCATGGTAGCTAAAGCAGTTCCTTGTCTTTCTATGTGAACTTCACAGAATTTGAAGTTAAAAGAGAAGAATTACCTTTTTAAAGTTAGCCAAATAATTTTCAGTTCTTCTGTTTAATTCTGTCCAATATTTTCAAATGTTTAATGTAACAAAATATACGTGAAAACATGTTCTGTGTTAAAAATAAATAAAACAACTGAAAATGGAAGATGTAGATTTAAGTTTGAAAGGGTTGTTTTACCTCGAGTACAGTGTGGGTTTTTTTCTGTCCTTCCTTACTGAAATTCTCATGGTTTTCTTTTACCTTATCACTCGTGTGAAGCTTATTCACAGAGTAAAAACTCCCATTGACTTCCTGTCCCATCTTAACTGAAGGTCAGTTCAGTGAGACATCCCAGCTGAGTCAGAACTAAAATAAGAATGTAATTTAGAGCCAGAAAGTTGGGTGCTGATGGCCACTCCAGCCATATAAGGTGCCCATGGATTCACTGAGGGATTTCCCTGGTAAGCTGGACATTCTTTTAGTCAACACTCTTAGCTAAAAATACTGTTCTATATTTGAAATAAAAGGCTTTCTCAAATTCATCTATTTTGGTCAGGACACAATGTATCATTTTAAAAAGATGCTTGGGGTGAGAATATGTGTTAGTGGGTCACCATACGAGTAACAGGGAGAAATGATTTGGATAATGGAGGAGCTGCTACAGAGACATTTTCCAGTGAGGATGTTTAAAAAATCAGAGAAAAATTGCCTAACCTATGAAAGAGGATTTTAAGAAAGTTTTTTCAATTGACCAAACACTCTGCTTACTGAGCAACCATGGGGATCTAGCGAGAGAAAGTTTGTTAGAAAGCTTATAGGTTTCAGACCGCAGTGATGATATCTTGTTAAGAGAGTTCTCTTTACTGACAAGAAAATGTCATGCTGAAGTACATACTGATGCTACACCGAGTTGTCTTGGGTTTCTGGGGATGGTGGTGGCTTACCAGCACCTCCGTAGCTCTGTTGTATAGCAACTTTTCGCAAAAGGGCCACTTTGATTATTGCCTACTAAGAGGGTGCTTGATATGAAGACTCCATGGAAATTTTCACACTAAAGGGCTCATGGTGTTCTTGAGAGAAGAACCATCTTTGCAGTGTAGAACACAATGTGGAATCGACTGAAATCTTACCCACTTGAGCACTGTACATGCTAAACAATTTAGTACAGGCTAGAATGCTCACAGGAGGCTTCTTAGAGAAGACCTTGAATAGAAATTTGAGGACTGGGCAAGTTTTGGATAAGCAGAAAGCAGGGGAAAAGGGGCAGTAGTATTCATCCAAAGAACTTTATGTCCTTTTAGGTTTGTGTCTTTTTATGTCCAGTACTAGGTATGTTTGATACTATTAAAGATAATTCTGAACAATCACCATGCAACAGTCTTGCCCTGTAAATAAATCATGTGTATATATGTATTTTACAAGGAATAGAGATCAACATATTGCAGTACTTATCTCTAGATGGCAGGTCTCCTAGATGAGTGGGTCTTCTGTGCCTTTTATAAATGTTCTGTAACAAGCTATGTTGCTTAGGGGCTGATGGGGGTGGAGAAATTCAACTTGCCAAACAAAACAGTGCAACCCAGTGATCCTGTCTCAGAGTGCTCACACTTCCATACACATGGGGCTTCCGGAAGCTGAGGTTGCCCATTCACGTCCTTTGTTAGTTTTTGGTTATTACTGATTTTGCCTTGTTGCCACATCTTCTGCCACTTTCCCGATCTAGTTTTGAATTTTTTTAGTGTTCATTTATTTTTTGAGAGAGAGACAGAGTGTGAGCAGGAGAGCGGAGTGTGAGCAGCAGAAAGAAAGGGAGACAGAATTCGAAAGAAACAGGGAGACAGAAGCAGGCTCCAGGCTCTGAGCTGTCCTCACAGAGCCTGATGTGGGGCTCGAACTCACAAAGTAGGAGATCATGACCTGAGCCGAAGTCGGACACTCAGCTGACTAAGCCACTCTGGTGTTCCCCCTCCCAGATCTAGTTTTGTATCTTTCCTTCTCTAGTGGGTTGCTCTGTGGGATGGGAGTGTCATCATTACTGCAAAGACAGGGTGGCTGGATGCAGGCAGCAAGTCAGCACTGTTACATCTGTACCCAAGAGAGAAGGGTGTCACGAACTGTCTTGAACTCTGTTGGTTTTTCTCTGCACGTTGTCCAGAATGTCTCTTAATAAAGTAGACCTGTCAGCATCAGAGTGTAAGGGTTAAATTGTAGTGTAGGGCTAACAGCTTTGTGTTGACACTGTAGCTTGAAAAATAACAGCTTTGTTCTGACCCTGAAGGTCAAGAGATAACAGCCTTGCTTTACTCTTTTAAATTACGCTTGGTACTCTCGAAAATCTACTCTTGTAAATCAGGCTTCACCAACAAAGGAAACAAAAGTTCACAGAAAAGAGCATCAGGGGCAAGGTCAAGGAGATCCACTGGTTGCAACTTAGGGGCAGAAAGTCTAAAATAATCACCTCATCCGGCAGCCGTTTCTGACTCATCTGGGAACTGTTTCCAACTCATCTGGGAACTGTTTCTCTGTTCTGTTCCCAGGTAATGATAAAACTATGTGATCGGCTTTAAAAACTCTGTACCCCGGCTGTTCGGGGCCGCACTCTGATCAACAGTGTTGGTCCTGATTGGTTGGCCTTGCCTCTCATTGCAATAAACTTTGTTGTGACTGTCACTGGTGCCTGTAGCATTCTGTTTCAGGAGTCGTGTGGATGCAACAAGAGTGTCATGGAGAAAGGGGAGAACACTGTGAGTTCTCATTCCTGCATCTTCCCCAGGCTCCCTGTGTCCTCTACATGCTGAAGTTTGTGGATGGGTTGGTTGGGTAACGTTGGAAAACTTCTAGAGATTGTCCAGAGAGAAGTACTTCCCAAGAAGTATTCCACTATGTAGGTTGTTAATACTTATTAAATTTGTTAAGATTGAGAAACTGAACTATAATTTGCGACAATTTGTGCCTGTTGCAGGCAGAGTATTTCTGAGCTGCAGAGCACCTTTGGGACCTGTCTTGTGCCACAGAATCCTCAGGGTGTGGAGGAGAGCCTGAGGCAGCTGTCTGCCTGATGGCTCCTGAGTAGTTGACTCCTCTGTTGTGGGCTTCAAGAATAAAACCAGGGCCCTTCCAGACACCAGAGAAAGAATTTTTACCTCACCCACTTTCACTGGAAACAGTGTATTTTTTGATTTTAGGACTGAAAGTGTGCCTGCTAGTGTGCTTCTTGGAAATTTTCAACCAGAGACTGTTTCACTCATTTTTCTTTAGAGGGATATAAATACACTTCTTCAAATATCACAACATTTGGGGTGCTCTAAATCTTCTGTCTTCAACAGCACAGAGCTCTAACTTTTAGGTGAATTTCATTTCAGACGGTGTTACAATCATATGCAAATAGCTTTGTCTTCTGGAGTCCCAGCCTCAGGATCTCTGCTGGACTGCTCTGAGTACTTGGGATGAGCAGGAGGTCCTTTAAGTCTGTTCTTTCCTCCTGGTAGGTGATAACAGTGTTCACTTAGTCTCTTCAGTTCTTTCTAAAGTACAGTAACAAAGCCAAAGATGTTCTTCTCTGCTTTGATTGTAATCAGTAATCAGCACCTGTGCGGGCAGGTAACAACACCTTTCTTCTTTGAAGTTAATTGAAAACACATCTTATTTCTTTCTCACTCTCTTGCCCCTGTTGTAATAAATGCTCTCTTTTTGCTTGTGCAACTCAGAATTAGGAAACAATTTTAACAGACAAGAAAAATGCTATGTTAATTGCAACTCCCGTATCCTTTCTGGCCAGCCGACCTTTGTCTCTTTCCTCATTGACTGTTGAAAGAAAACACAGTGCATTTGTCCTGGTCTCTGGGAAATGAGAAAGAACTTTCCAGCTCCATTATCTTCACTTGCATGTCACGATTGTTGTGTTTTTAATAGTAGGGGGAAAATCAGATTAAATTTTCCATTTAAGTAGAATAGAGAATCACAGTGAAAATAATTCATTTCGTCATATGGTAACTTAACCAGGCTATCTCAACAATTTGAATACCCCAGTATTCATGGAAGCCTTTTTTGTTTTGCTTTTTTTTTTAACGTTTATTCACTTTTGAGAGATGGAGAGACAGAGAGAGAGACTGAGAGTGCTAGCGAACATGAGTCCAGGAGGGGCAAAGAGAGAGGGAAACACAGAATCCAAAGCAGGCTCCAGGCTGTGAGCTGTCAGCACAGAGCCCGACTTGGGACTCAAACTCACGAACCGCGAGATCATGACCTGAGCTTAAGTCAGACACTTAACTGACTGAGCCACCCATGCACCCCAACATGGAAGTCTTTGATTAAAGTTGAAGAAGCTACATTCTAGGTGTTGTTATTGCCAAGTGCTTGGTTAGCCATCCACATCTTCACATCTGTCTATGGAATGGCGTAAAACATGTAAATAGCACTGCCTTTTTTTTTCTGTATTCAAGTCCTGTGTTTTAGAAGCATTTGGTCAAAATGTTCAGCTTCAATTTTAAAAACCACATAGATGAGCTACGTATCTGGTAGTGATACACATAGTTCAATTGTTGCTATCTGAGAGAATTTTAATTTTAAAATGCCAGTTATTAAAAAGTTGGTGTTTAATTCTGGCAACCATCCTCATGATTGTATCTAGGACTTAAGTATTTGAGCTCCTGATTATAGCTACAATATTTTTGTGTGATGTCCCTCAGTCAGTTATGTATCTCGGGCTAGGCAGTATGTCAGGGGTGGAGTTTGGGCTGAAATCATGGAGCTCGCTGGACTGGTAGGGTCTGAAGCACTGCAGCACTCTTTACTGAACACTGGAGTGGTCAGCGTAACATAAGATATGTTGTGTGTAGTTTAGCATCTAACAGACTGTTACATGCACTCCACCAGGGTCCTAGATCCTGCCTGCTGTGGTCTGAATATTCATGTCCCCTCAAAATTCATATGCCAAAATCCTAACCCCCAAAGGTGATGGTATTGGTGGGTGGGGCTTTTAGGAGGTGCTTCGGTCGTGAGGGTGGAGCCTTCATGAATGGGATTAGTGCCCTTAAAAAAGAGGTCTCACAGAGCTCCCCAGCCCTAGCCACCATGTAAGAACACCGGTGAGAGGATATGAATGAGGAAGAGGGGAGGAGGGCTCTTACCAGAACCTGAACATGCTGGCACCTTGACCTTGTACTTTGAGCCTCTAACACTGTCAGAAATAAATTTCTGCTGTTTATAAGCCACCCAGTCTGTGGTATTTTGTTATAGCAGCCCAAATGGACAAAAACACAGCACAGTAGATCGCTCACAGTAGATGATCAAAAAATGTTGAGTGTAGGAAATATGAGTCTGTCTACTCCGGATGGATTTAAGGGATGTTTAGGGTTCAGACATGTTCTGTAGGGTCTCCCATAGACCGTAGTCATAGTCCATAGACCATAGTCAGGTTATAGAACCTTTTGGAAAGAACCCTTAAGGAATCATGGGCCTCAGGAAACCCTAGTTCTTCAGCAGAAGCCACCTAACAGGCCCACTATTCAGACAAAACTGGCTTTGGGGTATTTTTTTTTTAAACAGCCTCCTGCCCTGTTTCAAAGACTATTTTGATGCCACTGAGGTGCCATCAAAAGCATTTAGGTAAATATTTTTCTCATTGTTACAAACACAATCTAAAAAGATTGTTTGCATTTCTTAGAGAGAGATTATTAAGTGCCAAAAATGGTTTAAAAGTAACAAAATGCCTGGATATAGAACTTAAGCAGTGGTGTTTATTTGGCCTGAAATGACCTCCATGTCCTCTTGGAAAAATAACCATGCATTTCTCTTAGCTGTGTTCTGTTCTGTTATTAGCTTATAGCTGGAAAAGAAGTGATTGACCAGCTGATTCCCCTTTGCAGTCCTTTTGGGTGAATAGTACCACCTGACTTTGCAGTGGCCTCATAGTTACTGATCCTTACTCGGATACAAGGGTGCACAGACAGCCCTTTTCACTCAGCATCTCCTTATATGCTTGAATAATGGAGAATCCATGGATATCCATATATCGTTTGCCTAAGGACATTGTATACTCATAGAAACAGGCTGTGACTTGTGTTCACTTGTTTATTCATTTGGCAGGCACTTCTCAGATACCCCTTAGGCCTGTTGCATTGTGAGCACATAGGAAAAGTTCCATATGTTCACACATGATGTCTGAACCTTCACTGGGTGAATGGTTAAACAAACTATGGTATGTCCATACCATGGACAGCAATAAAAAGTTACACACTGTTGATACATATTAACAACTTGGATCGATATTATGCTGAGTACAAAAAGCCAGCCTTTAAAAGGTTACATACTATTATGATTCCATGTAGCTGTCTTAGTTTGGTTGGCTATGACAAAAATATCATAGACTGTATGGCTTAAACAACAAATATTTATTTCCCAAGGGTCTGGAGGCTGCGAAGTTCAAGATCAAGGTACCAACAGATCCAGTGTCTGGTGAGGATCCACAATTTTTTTTTTTAATGTTTATTTATTTTTGAGAGACAAAGAGAGCTTAAGTTGGGGAGGAGCAGACAGAGAGGGAGATACAGAATCTGAAGCAGGCTCCAGGCTCTGAGCTGTCAGCAGAGCCTGACACTGGGCTTGAACTCACGAACCATGAGATCATGACCTGAGCCAAAGTCAGATGCTCAACCGACTGAGCCATCCACATTTTGCTACCTTTGGCTATATCCTCACATGGCAGATAGAGAATGATCTGTGTCTCTTCCTCTTCTTAAAGGATGTTAATCCCATAATGAGGGATTAATGCTCTTCTCTTGACCTAATTTAATCCTAATTACCTCCCAAAGGTCCCACCTCCAAATACCATCACATTTGGGATTAGGCTTTCAACATATGAATTTTGGAGGGACACAAACATTCAGTCCATAGCAGTAACATTCTCCAAATTATAATGACATAAATGAAAAACAGACTAGTGGTTCCCAAGGGCTAAGAGATGGCAAGGTGTGGAGAAGGTGAGTGTGACTATCAGAGATAATATGAAAGAGATCTTTGTGGTGACAGTATTGTGCTGTTTCTTGATTAGGGGCAGTGCCCAGGTGGTAAAATGACATATATGTAATGTATATACACACCTTGTGTTAATGTCAGATTCCTGGTTTTGACATTGGACTGTAATCACATACAGTGTAACCATTGGAGAAACTACGTAAAGGGTATGAAGAACTTCTCTGTACAATTTTTATAACTTCCTGTGACTATAATTATTTCAAAATAAAAAGTTAGAACTTGATGGCAGATCTTCCACAGTATCTTTAATTCCTTAGCAGGTAAGAGTCTTCATTGTGTCTGTTCATGAACCGAATAGTGTGTGTTCACTATTAGCTTTTTTCATAGTTCTGCTTTTCTGTCTAGTAAATATAAGATTAATTCTTATGAAGTTAATAAGATAGTTACATTTTTAGACCTTCTGACTCAAAGTGTTTAGCAGACTGGTAGCTAAATTGCTGTCTCACTGTTTTCATGGTTTGCCAGATGAAGTAGATGGATTATTAACCCTAGTTCATTCAACAAATAATTACACACACCTGCCAAGTGGTGGCTTCTCTTGATGATGCTGGGGCATAGGCATGAACAAAACAAAGTTCCTACATTCCTGGAGGTTACATTTCTAGCATGTGAAGTGAGATAAAAAGAACATAGAAAACTTATCCTCAGATCCCCTGGAAACTGAACTGAAGGAAAGGAAAATCTCTAGGACCTACTTCAGCGTCCTGCCCTTAGGTTGGTATCACCAATAGCATTACCTCAGTGGGCAGAATATTTGGATTTAATGATGTTTCTGGTAGGAAAATGAACATGATTTGCAATCATTGTACTTAGTATGGATTAAGAACTGTAAGCATATTGTAAACAAAACAAACAATAGAGCCTAATAGCTTCTTTTCCTTAGACATAGACAAATGTATCAGTTACTGGAAACACCCATACAGTATAGATTTTATTTATTTCATTAAAAAAATTTTTGTTTGCTTATTTTTGAGAGAGAGAGAGCAAGAGAGCGAGCAGAGGAGGGGCAGAGAGAGAGGGAGAAAGAAAATCCCAAGCAGGCTCCACACTCAGCACAGACCCCAACGCAGGGCTCCATCCCACAACAGTGAGATCATGACCTGAGCCAGTATCAAGAGTCAGATGCTCAACCGAATGAGCCACCCAGGTTGCCCCTGTTTAAAAAAATTTTTTTGGCTTAGTAGGTTAAGCATCCAGCTCTTGATTTCCGCTCAGGTCATGATCTCATGGTTTGTGAGATTGAGGCCACTGAGAGTGCAGAGACTGCTTGGGATTCTCTCTCTCCTTGTCTCTCTGCCCCTCCCCCATTCCCCCCACTCCTAAAATAAAAACATGAACAAAAATTGTTTTAAATTTGTTATATAACTGTCCTATATTTTATGCAAGAAGTTTTATAGTTTTAGCTTATGTATTTTGGTTTTGGTATGTGTATGTGTGTATATATATATTTTTTGATGAAGTATAGTTGACACTATTATATTAGTTCTGGGTGTACAGCATCATGATTTTACAACTCTGTAAGCTGTGCTATGCTCACCACAAGCATAGCTACCATTTGTTACTATATAAGACTATTATAATACCACTGACTATATTCCCTGTGTCATAGCTTTTATCCCTGTGACTTACTTGTCCCGTAACTGGAAGCCTGTACCTCCCACTCCTCTTCACCTTTTTTACCCATCCCCCCTCCCAACACATACACACACACACTCCCATTTAGCAACCATCAGTTCTCTATATTTATGGTCTGTTCTTCTGCTTTTGTTTCTTTGTTCATTTGTTTTGTTTGCTTTAGATTCCACTTATAAATGACATTATATAGTATTTCTCTTTCCCTGACTTATTTCACTTAGCATAATACCCCCTAGGTCCATCCAGGTTGTTGCAAATGGCAAGATCTCATTCTTTTCTATGGCTGAGTAATATTCCACTGTATGTATATGTATATGTATGTGTATATATACCACATCTTTTTTTTATTTATACCACATCTTCTTTATCCATTCATCTGTCAGTGGACACTTAGGATATGTCCATATCTTGGCTATTGTAAATAATGCTGCAGTGAACATAGGTGTGCATATGTCTTTTCAAATTAGTGTTTATGTCTTTTGTTTTAGCCATTTCTGACAGGTATGAGGTGATACTGTGATTTTGATTTGCCTTTCCCTTATTATTAGTGATGTTGAGACCTTTTCATGTGTCTGTTGGCCACAGGATAGATTTTATGTAGAGGTAAAAAACAAACAGCAACATTGGAGGCAGATGTCTGGATTTGAATTTGGGATCTTCCACTTGCTAGCTGTGTGACTTTAAGCAGGTCTCTTAAGCTAAGAAGGTGATTCTTATTTATTATTTATGCAGGAAAAATTAACTCTGAACACTAGTTGTAAATTGGCAAAGTGGAAGGATTATTGTTGAGAACACAGTGGCAGTGGGGCCCCCTTCCTTCTTTTTGACCATTAAGCCATTGTCTAGAATCTTTTTCCTGAGGAGGGCAAATCCCCGTGTTTGTGGACTTGGTCCCAGTAAACTGAGATAGAAAAGTTTAAAGATAATTAAAATAAAGATTGATTTTTAGGAGTGTCTTAGATAAAGTAGAAATGTAAATAGAAGATAATCAGGTTAAGAGGGAAGAAGTATTCTGGGCAGGAGGCATGGTTCCCCTCTTTCTATTGTGCTACCCCTAATTCAGTGGCATTGTGTTTCTAGTCTCAGAGTCAGTGTGTGTGTGTGTGTGTGTGTGTGTGTGTGTGTGTGTGTGTGTTCATGCCTGCTGCCTCCTCTATTCTACGTGGTCTTGATAAAGTTAAAAAACTACATGTTTTATACATGTTAAACCATGAGGCTGTTTCTTTCCTCTTTAAAAATGGTGAGTCTTGGGATGCCTGCATGGCTCAGTTGGTTAAGTGTCCAACTCTTGATACCAGCTGTCTTGATCTCAGAGTCATGAGTTCAAGCCCTGCACTGGGCTCAGCACTGGGTGTGAAGCCTACTTAAAAAAAAAGGGTGAGTCTCTTACTCCATCAGCCACAGGCTTGGGGTCTGAGCAGGATCCATAGCCCCACAGCCTTTAAATTTCTGACCTGTGCTCTGAGATCATTCATTGGGTTTCAAAGTGGGAAGACTAGATCTCATTTTCTGCTTCTGTGTCATTTGTGTTCACTACTTAAAATCTTTGTAGTTAACTTATTTTGCTCTCCAGTGAATATGTTTTCTGACATGGTAGTTGACAACATAGGCTCTAGAATAAGGTTACTTAGATTTAAATCTTGACTCTCCCATGTACTTAATTAGTTATTCAGCCTCCTTACACCTCAGTTCCTTATCTGTAAATAATACCTACCTTATAGGGATGTGATAGTACTTACAAATGCTTAGGTAGCATTATTATTGTTATTATTGGGAGTCTCAGCTGCATTGTGTCTGTTTGCTGATGCTTTCATGGCTCTCATCTCTAGTGTGACCTCTGTTGGTCAGTGTACCTTTTACCCTGCGCTCTAGCTTTTCTTTCTTAAGTGGCCCTTGGTAACCTTGAATTTTGGTGAGAAATCGAGCACCTAGGTCTCAGAGGAAATGGGCCTGGAGAAAGGTTCTGAGCCCCTCTATTGCCCGTGGCCTTCATCATCATCCTCCTCATCTGTAGCACTGCTACAAGACACAGTACTGTAGACTGACTATTGCAGGAATGCCAGCAGCAGTCCTTAACCATGATAAAGGCTAGGATTAGCTGGGGGTTCTAACTAGACTCTAGCGCTTTCCTATTTCTTCTTGTGTCCATTCATTGAACACATCATCCAACTCTTGCTAATGTACCAAGTACTAGGATCAATGAAAGTCCAAAGTAGCTCCAAATCTCAGGGACTCACAGACCCCTGGGGGACGGCACCGTGGGTATAGCTGGCAAGCATGCCCTGGGCATTACAAACGCCCCATAGAGTGTGCCAGCTGCATTTGGCCTCAGTGGGGAGCTTGTTTAGGAACAGAATATCTGGGGATGTTTTACAAGAAGCACAGTGTTTGTGTGGTTGATGCCTGGTGACAGATTCCCCAGGACACATGGATGTTTGTTTCTCTCGGACCCTGCCAAGCAGTTCTTCCTTCCATAGCAGTGTTTACAGACACAGTCCATCAGGAAGATTGTTCCAGCAAAGACTGTCACTGCTTTGTAGAATGTTTTCTGGAGCTTCCAGAAATGCCTCAGTAAATCAGGACTGGCACACCAACTGACTGCTTTGCTGCTGGAGCTCTTAACATGAAAGGCTAGGAATGATCCTGGCAAACGCAGGGCTGACGTCTGTGGGAACAGTGGGAGTGACCCTGGCAGGGAAACAGGGGAGGCCTGGAAATTGTTTCTCTGTCCCTGCCTGCTACTCTCTGCCCTGGGTTTGGGGCTCTCAAGCACCCACGGATGGCGTTCCCGGGCAGGGTGTGCCCCTATGTTATCCCAGAGAATGAAGAAATCCCCCAGACAGCTCTTAACAATGTCCACCAGGCTAATGGCAATGAAGACGAGAGGGCTGTGTCCAAACTGCAGCGCAGGCACAGTGACGTAAAGGGTCTACAAGGAGTTTGTGACTTTTATGCGAAATTGTAAGTGTCTCTTCTCCTGGGAGAGGAGCTCCCCTCTTCCAGATCTAGCCATCTTGGGTTTCGAGTTCACTAGCTATTGATGGTTTTATTTCCTCGACTTTTAGCAGGGGCATTCTAGGGTGATGGAGGGGCGGGGGGTGTATTCCAGCAGGCAAGAATCCACCAGATGAAATGCAGAAGTGAACAAAAACGCTGCCTTTAAGTAATAGTAGTAACATCTTTGTCTTCAGTAGGTTCCTGATAATAGTACATTTTCATTATGTAGTCCAAGAGGGAGATTTAGAGTTTTTGCTGTCAGGATTTATAATAGAAAAATTGTATGCTCTAAAACTTCCTACACATAAGGGGTCAGTTGAGGGGAACAGTAAAAACTGAACTACAGACTGTTAATAAGGATGCACATTTTTGTTAGGTTTAACAAAGCAGTTTGAAGTAGGCTAACTGGGTTTAATACTGTTTCAAAGGGACTGAATGAATAAATAAGAATGTTGTGTAACCTGCGTGTGTGTGTGTGTGTGTGTGTGTGCCATTAACTCTAAAAAGTTAGTCTAATTCATGTCATTAAGTGGATTTTAGCAAACAATAAAAAAAATAGTGCAGAGTAGTATTTAGTATTATTTAGACCACTCATGTAAAGTCGGAAGCTTCGAATTATTGCAGATTCCCAATTTGTCAATTAAGAGTTAAGGAGAATTTAACTGACCTGATTCTCTATTTCCATGAACCCATTCTGTGTGGTATTGTAACAGATGTCTTTTATTTTTCACAACTTATAAAGAGTTCTGTTTAAGTATAATTGGGCAATTATAATTATACTGTAACCAAAATGCTTCATGGGCTTTCAAGATGCTTTTTGGATTTACAAATTTGTTTTTCATTTTAATGCCAGAAAATTTTTTCCCATACTTTGATCAATAAGACAAAAGAAAAACAAAAAGCTCAATGATGCCAAGTTTTCTGTGTGCAGCTAATTTGTGGAAGTGGGTCAGTTATGACTGACATAACAATCAGTTATGACTGGCCAGATGTAAAGATACTTCCCAACATATATATTCTTTGTCATCAACACTTCTTAGCATAAATCCCTTTTTGAAAAATCAGCCAAGTAATTATTTCTAGCCTGATGACAGTTATAACTGTCATTCATAACTTTTAAAATGTAGAGAGGGAGGCAAACCATAAGAGACTCTGAAATAGAGAGAACAAACTGAGGGTTGCTGGAGGGGAAGGGGGTGAGAGGATGTGTCAAATGGGTGATGGGGATTAAGGAGGGCACTTGTTGGGATGAGCACTCAGTGTTGTATGTTTTAAGTGATGAGTCACTGGGTTCTACTCCTGAAACCAATGCTACATGATATGTTAACTAACTTGAATTTAAATTGAATAAATAAGTAAGTAAGTAAGTAAGTAAATAAATAAATAAATAAATAATTACCTGAACTAAAAATAATAAAAATAATAAAAATAATAAAATAAAATGTAACTTCTATCATAGTAGTGTTAAAGATAAAAACAACTGTAAAAAAAAATACACAGGTCACTGTAGGTTCATTAGTTGTAACGAAGTACTACCTCTTTGGTGGGGGTGTTGGTAGCAGGGGAGGCTCGGATGTGGGGGTGAATGGGAACTCTTTACACTTTCTGCTCAGTTTTGCTGTGAACCAAAAACTGCTCTAAAAAATAGTCCATTGAATAAATACTGCCAGAGGGTCAAAAACAGGAGAGGAAAAGGAAATGTAAACAGTTCAGTAGCTGGGTGAGATTATTGGGGCTTTTGTTCTGAAAGTTTCCTCTAAGGTTCTGTTTCCTTATCCTGCTTGTTATTAAAAGGAATACCTCTTCAAAAATACACATTACATTATGGCTAAAACTAGTTTATTTTTCCTGTGTGTGGGAAACTATGTATTTGTTTTTATAATGTGTCAACCTATTTTCTAATTCTATTTGAGTATTTGAATTTGACTATAACCAGTGTTTAGTATAATGAGTAGTAAACAGGTGATAATTGCTTTGGTCTTGGGACTGCTTTACACTCTTAAAAATTGTTGAGGTCCCCCAGGGCTCCTGGGTGGCTCAGTAAGTTAAGCATCGGTTCAGGTCAGGATCTCATGGTTCATGGGTTCAAGCCTCACATCGGGCTCTGTGCGGACAGCTTGGAGCCTGGAGCCTGCTTCAGATTCTGTGTCTCCTTCTTTCTCTGCCCCTCTTCTGTCCATGCTCTATCTCTCTGTCTTGCAAAAATAAATAAAATGTTTTAAAAAATGAAAAAAAAAAATTATTGAGTTCCCCAAAGAGCTTTTGCTTAGCGATATTTACTGTTTTTGAAAATAAAACTGAGAACAAAATATTTATTAATTTAAAAAACAATAAACCCATTACATGTTAATACTAATAACTATTGATATTAATTTTTATGAAAAATAACTGTTTTCAAATGACAAAAGCTTGGTGGGAAAAATGGCATTGAATTACATTTTTGCAAATCTCATTAGTGACTGTCTAAGACAGTTTCTCAGTTCTGATTCTGTGTTTATCCTATTGTAATATGTCGCTAATGTATATAAAGAAAATATGCTTCCCATAGAGATATAGTTGAAAAAGGAAGGGAGTTTTTGAACCCCTAAAAGGGTCACAGTGACCCCTGTACTTTAAGAACCAAGATAATAATGGATCAGGACATTCCAGAATGTTCTGCACTTCCTGCTTTTTAGGAGTTCTTTTAAAATTATAAGGATTGAGTGAACCTTTTGAGGGGGTTGAAAATTAATAATGACACTTTGTCTTTGAGTAGCATCTTCTGGCTTCCAAAGTTACATACTTTTTTAAATTTTATCTTCTAAACGATATTAAGAATTATGGGGGCAGGTGCGGGCTTCCCATCCTTCATCTAGGGACACCTGTGGATTTTGGTCAGGAGAAAGGACAAACACAAACCTTTCCAAGGGCTTTATTAAAATTGTTGTAATTCATCTAGCTTACGGCAAAACCCAGTAAGAAGGGAATGTGAAGATTTTTCTCCCTAACCAACAGCAATTTTGAAATGACAAAGTAGAAAATTTGTTTTAATGTGATAACTTAGGCTAGGTTTGCCAAGCAGTGAGGCTGCCTGTCTTCCTTTTTTTTTCTTTTCCTTTTTTTAGATTTTATTTATTTATCTATCTATCTATCTATTTATTGAGAGAGTGTATGCAAGTTGCATGCAAGCCAGGGAGAGTCAGAGAGAAGGGGGAGAGACAATCCCAATCAGGCTATATGATGCTTAGTGCAGAGCCCCATGTGGGGCTCAATCTCACAAACCCATGAGATCATGACTTGAGCCGAAACCAAGTCAGTTACCTAACTGACAGAGCCACCCAGGCGTTCCTTTGTTTTCTTTTTTTGTGATGTTTTAATTTTATATTTAAGCCTATTAAGTAAAGTTGAGTTTTGATTGGTATGCGGTTATGAACATGGTAGTTAGTTATGGCAAGGCTACAAAATAGGAATACTGTTCTTTGAAACATTTGGGGCAAGAAGGCAAAGTTTTCTTCCACTGGGGTGGGGTGGAGGTGAGACAACATATGTGTGAGCCTTTCTGCTAAGGAAACGGCAAAACTTAGAAACCGGCTGGGGACAAGGCAGTTATTAATCTGTAAAATGAAGACTCCTCACCTGCCTCACAGGGTGGTTGTGAAGATTCTGGAGAATGTCAGCAGTATCTTTACCAGGTGGATTGATTCAATATCTGGGTGGTTACAGGCTGCACCAGGGACCTAGACACACAGGTAGAGCTTGTGCTCTGAGTGGGCGTCTGAAAATAAACTTGCGAAATTGTGAAGGACAGTTTGGCCAATGACTGCTCTGGTTAGGGGACATTCCTCACTTCATGGCCTTTTAAAACAAAGCAGTTCTTTCTTTTTTTTTTTTTTTTTTTAAGTTTATTTAAGTAATCTCTACCCCCAACATGGGGCTTGAACTCACGACCCCACGATCAAGAGTTGCACACTCCTTCGACTGAGCCAGCCAGACGCCCCCAAATACACAGTGGTTAAATAGGGCCTGGAACCCTTTATAGAGTTCTTCCTATATGCTTCAAGGTACAGTGGAATGACTGCAAGGGAGAGATCGGGTCACTGGGCTCTTCAGTGGTTACTTGACTGCCTAATATGTAAAGCGTGATGGTGTCCCTATCACATATTCTCGGATTTTTGAAATTGATACTATAATCTGGTTGTGATTTTATGAATGGGGGCCCTGGATTCTGGTCCTGTATCTTCCATTAACTACTGAGACTTGTGAAGTTGGATAGGTCATTCTACCTCCCTGAACCTCCCTGTGTCATGTCTGTAAGATGATCTTCATAATGGACAATGCTGTGACTTTAAGATACAGCTTATAATGCCAGAGCCTAATACTTGTCTTACTAATGAGATTACAGGACCATGGCACTCTGGCTGGTTTTAAGAGCTACTGTAGCAGTTGCCTTCAGCAGGATATAACCAAAGGGATAACCTGTGTCCAGCCTAGGACATGGCATTCAGTTGACATGCAGTTTAGATTCTGTTCTCAGAAGGGTGAAAAACTGGCTTTGAGATGGTGACCTGTGGATATTTTAATTAGGCTACTTAGGAAGCTATAACCTTAAGCTCTCTCAAGAGCAACTCTTGACTTTAATCTCTATCCCTAGTTCCTCACAGGTAGCAGGCACCCTCTTACAGTATATTTAGCAAGAGGAATGTCAGCAATATTAAAAACAGATTCCAAGCAAGAGACCCTTTCAGCACCTAAGATGCTAAGGCAAAGAGATGGGGAACAGTTTGAGTTGAGTACTTAAGACACAAGAAATTGGGCTTTAGGGCTACAATATGATTTTTGTCATCAGATAGAATTTTCTCCTTAGTCCTTTATGTTGTTTAGTCTTAAGTTTAAGAAAAGGTAGACAGTCTGTGACTTCTGTCCTTTGTGTATTACAGCAACATGGCCAATGCCCTGGCCAATGCCACCTGTGAGCGCTGCAAGGGGGGCTTTGCGCCCGCCGAGAAGATAGTAAACAGTAACGGGGAGCTGTACCACGAGCAGTGCTTCGTGTGTGCCCAGTGTTTCCAGCAGTTCCCAGAGGGACTCTTTTATGAGGTGAGTCAGCCTGGACAGAAGCAACGTTCCCTTCCCACTCCACCTTGTTTTGAGGCATCCTTCTTCGGTTTAAATTTCAGTATGAAGATGGTTTTGAAGTACCAGGTATTTTGGTACCTGTCAGGTCAGTGATGGCTTCTGTGTGGAATGCCCTGACAGACCCACCAACTTGTACTGTTCATTTCACCTTCCTATGCCAGAACCCTTGGTGCCTTGTGACTCGACCCATCAGATCTGTGCACTTCAGCTCAGCAGACAGAGCCCTTTTGTAAGTTTTAGCCGCAGGTTTTCTGATTTGCTTGCCCCCTACACATACCTTCCTGATTCCTGCCTCTGTCTTTCCCCAACTCAGAGCACCATGAAACATCCTCTCTAAGGCAGGGTATCTGTTACCTACCTTTCAAACAATCAATAGGAGCTTCCATGCATTTATTCTCTAAGAAGGATCTTATTTGGATATTTTGGAGGGATATCCTGTCCATATTAAGCTCTTCTATGTATCTTCTTTTCCAAATTCTTGCTCCTGATTCTCGTGTGTTACCCTGTGGTGTCTACACTTGGATTTCTTCTTACCATTGCTAAAAGCCCCTACTCACAGAATATGTCTGCTTTTGGGAGTAGTCTACAGAGGCCAAGCCCATGTTGTTAACAAAGATGAGAGTGGTTGTGTGTGTGTGTGACCAGTTAGATAGTGCACTTTTACCAGCTTACTCCTTACATATTTATATGTGTGTGTTATTCATATGCATGTCTCTCTGTGATAATATCTGTACATAGAATTATGTTATAGCCAGAGACAGCTGCTCTTTGATTTCTTCTTTGCCTAGCACATTTTTTAATTTCCCTGTTTTAAAAGCCATTCCTGAGGAAGGAAAGGTAATTTTTAGTGGTTATTAGTAAGTCAATTGTTTGCCACTCAGATGGCATTTTCCCATGGAAATAACGCCTCCTGAGAGGGAGGTTTCCAGGCCAGCCTGCAGAAAAGCTATTTATCCCATCATATGCACATGACATGCAGAACTGCCCTGTCTATAGTAACATAACTCTGGGGAAAGCTTTAAGAGTTTTGATTAGAGGGGCATCTGGGAGGAGGGGGGAGGGTTCAGTTGGTTAAGTGTCACGATCTCATGCTTTCATGAGTTCAAGCCCCACATCAGGCTCTGTGCTGACCCTGCAGAGCCTGCTTGGATTCTATCTTTCTCTCTCTCTTCCTCCCCTGCTCGTGCTCTGTCTTTAAAAAAAAAAAAAAAAAAAAAAGAGTTTTGATTAGAACACATATTTGAGCTCCTGCTGTATCCCAGAAACTATATTCCCCACAATAAAAACCCTAGCAACAGGAAGAGATTCTTGTTTTCTTTTCCTTCATTCTTCCAAACTCCTTCCCTGGGCAGTGGGAATCTCTTTTTCTGTCAAATGTGATGGCTTTGGGCTGGGAATGGCAAGTGACAGTGAGAAGAGGTGTAGTAGGAGGGAAGACCAAGGAGGCAGCTAGAGCAGGGACTGTGCTTCTTGGCATCAGGGTAACAGATCCCTTCCTGAGGTTGTGGGTGAAGCTGCCAGTGGTAATGAGGAGAACGGCAGCTAGATTTCTGAAGAAGAAAAGGAAATCGCTAGGGGTCTAGGCAACAGGGAGAGAAAGGGAGCAGGGGCAGGAGGGAGGGCAGTCCTCAGTTGTAGTAAAAGGAAAAGGACCTGCTTCCGTGGTCTTGATGGAACACTCAGGTTCTCAGGTCAGCACAGTGGGGGTGTGCTGGGACTCTGGCTCAGGTCAGCACAGTAGAGGTGTGCCAGGACTCTGGCAAGGAAGGAGGTCACTTAAAGAGAGCCAAGTGTCTGCCTCTTGAGGAAACATGAGTCTTCATACTCTGTCAGTCCCAACCTTACCCCTACTTTTTTTTCCCCCCTTGAGGCCCAAAGATGTTGAAGTGTTGCTATAACACAGTAGGTCTGTGATGTGAATGGGATTAGAACCTAGTTTGGTCTCCTAATGTCTAATATGGTATTCTTTCCCATGCATATTCTTTTCAGATCTAAGGGTTTTTTTTTGTTTGTTTTTTAAGTCGAGAGAGAGAGCACGAGAGCAGGAGAGGGGAAGGGGCAGGGATGGGCAGAAAGAAAGAATCTTTAGCAGACTCCACGCTCAGCACAGAACCTGATGTGGGGCTTGATCCCATGATGCTGGGATCATGACCTAAGCCAAACAAATCCAGAGTTGGATGCCCAACCGACTGAGTCACCCAGATGCCCCTCAAATCTAGATATTTTTATTGAAATGGTTAGTTATGGCAAAAACCTTAGGAGAGAGTCCAGAGGAGGAAGAGAAGGATCCAAAAGGGAAAGGCAGGGTCAGTTTTTCCAAACATTAATTCAATATTATATGGTCCATTCACCTGGCACTTTGGAATTAATAATTGTTGTCAGGCACTGTCACCTCCTAAGGTCCTGGTTCCGCATCTGTGTTCTGTCAGCTGTCAGGCCACTTGTGCTTAGTCAGAGGGGAGGCTCTGTGAGAGCTTTCAGTGGGACAGAATAAAGCATGACTCACACTTGTCCTCCTGCCCACACCTCACTCCTCTTTACTTCTGGACTATAAATATGCTTCCTGGGTCCATCTGATATTATTTCAGAATGTTATGAATACACAGAACTAGTCTATGAATGGGCTGTTGCCCAGCTTAAGGTCCCTTGGGTCCTGAGGAAGATTGCTGTTTTAGCTACACTTAAAATTAAAACCCCTTTTCCAAGGCCAGGGATGTGTAAATCTGCATGTAGAAAATCTGGCCTTTCTTTTTGGTTGAATGATATCCGAGAAAAAGCTATCCAGGGCTTCCAAGAAATAATCTTCATTTTCAGTTATTGAAAAGCAAGCTTAAAAATTTACCTGGCTTGCTTTCCATTTGAGGCACAAAGTATGGACTTCAATCTTGGTAATAATAGCAAATGTGTCCTTTCTACTCTACAGCTTTGTATTGCTTTTGTCTTATTATTAAAACATCAACCTTCCCTTATTTCCACCATCCCTAGTCTTTTCTCTGTAGGATTAGTTCTTCCCCTTGAAAATGGGATTCACTTTATGCTGTGTAACTTCTGATATTTGGGATCAGATGGCCAGGATGCTCCTCCCTTTGGCCCCAAAGGCAAGTCTACTGTTACACTACTGTTTCCTACCCATTCATGAGGATGTTTGTCTGGAGGTAAGCTGATTGAGCTCAGCTATTCTGGCTCATTTGCAGCTCCTCTTAAGACTGTTTTAGCAGCAACCAGGATTATTACCTGCACTGGCTCCTTTATGCAGGGTGAATTCCAACCCACCAGCTTATGTGGTTCAGTAAGTGAACTTAAAAGTTTGCCATTGAGGCTGTAATCTATCACTGCTAAAAAATATAAGGTCTGTCTCAGTGCTTCTTGTGCTCCATAGCTTCTGTCATCAATGACTGCTGTACCTGGGATGTTTTTATTTACAAGATCACATTAGTCATGTTTTCAGGCCTCACACCTGTTCTCTGATGACACACAGCACTTTGTTTATACCTTTAGTAAAGACGGCATTTCACAATTTATTACATTGAATACCTTGGGTGCAAGGACTGTTCTCATTGATTCAGTATCTCTATAGTTTGTTATGCAGTATTTGATGACTACTAGGTGCTTAATAAATACAATGGTATGTATACAGTACTTGGATTGTACAGATGGCAAGATAAAATGCTAAGATTCCCACTAGGACCCAGGGAACACATTTTCTAATATAAACATTGCAGGCTATCCTTCAGAGTCTTTACTCATTTACCTATTGCTCATTTCATGAACATTGTCCAGAGTGGTGGATGAAAGAAATGTATTCTTATGTAAAAATAGGAAATTTCAGTTTTGGGTAGAACCCTGAGTAAAATGCCTAGTCATGATGTATTTTCACTACCATAGGTGAACCACTGATTTGGTATATTGGTTCAAGCCAATGTGGTGTTCTTGAATAAACTTAGTTGCTATTTAAAACCTACAGAAAAGTTGAAAGAATAATACAGTGAATATCATGTATCCTTATGCATCTCACACACATACCCACAACACCCATCTTCTGCCAAATTGTTTGGAAATAATTTCCGGACATATAACACTAAATGAAGTTACTTTAAATTTTTGTGTTTTTTTGGGGGCGGAGGTACAACAGAAGAATCATAGTTAAGGGATGATTTTTGGGATACTGGCCTTAACAAAATGTTCTTTTATTGACTGACATGTTATATCTAGTTGGGATTGAAAGGGTATTGAAAGGGATATAGAAAGGGTAAAGTAGTGACTTTGTGGTGGCAAAACCTAGCAGATACTATCTTTTTTTTTTTTTTAACGTTTATTCATTTTTGGAAGACAGAGACAGAGTGTGAGTGGGGCAGGGTTAGAGAGACAGAGAGAGGGAGACACAGAATCCAAAGCAGGCTCCAGGCTCTGAGCTGCCAGCACAGAGCCTGATGTGGGGCTCGAATTCATGGACCATGAGATCATGACTTGAACCTACGACAGGCGCTTAACTGACTGAGCCACCTAGGTGCCCCTGGCAGATACCATCTTTTTTTTTTTTTTAATGTTTGTTTATTTTTGAGAGAGAAACAGAGTGCGAGCAGGGGAGGGGCAGAGAGAGAAGGAGACACAGAATCTGAAGCAGGCTCCAGCCTCTGAGCTGTCAGCACAGAGCCTGACACAGGGCTCGAATCCACAAGCCGTGAGATCATGACATGAGCCGAAGTCAGACGCTCAACCGACTGAGCCACCCAGGCGCCCCAATACCCTCTTAATCAAGTGGTCAAGGTAAACATGACCAGTAAGAAATCATGTTGAGATCATGTACTCTCCGATATGATACAAGAAAATAGAGCATATTATTACCCCTGTGGTATTCCCGCAAATCTATGACCTCAGTCTAATCATGAGACAAACACATAATGAGGAGCACTCTACAAAACACAACCCATATGCTTTAAAAGTGTCAAGGGCAGGGCTCGGTCAGTTAAGCACCTGACTCTTGGTTTCAGCTCAGATTATGATCTCACAGTTCATCGGATCAAGCGCTGCGTCAGGCTCTATGCTAACAGTGTTGAGCCTGCTTGGGATTTTTCTCCCTTTCTCTCTGCCCCTCTCTTGCTTGTGTGTGCGTGCTCTGTCTCTAAATAAATAAATAATAAACATACATTTTTTTTTTAAAGTGTCAAGGTCATTTAAGACAGGGCAAGGTTGAGGAACTGTCACAGATTGAAGGTGACCAAACAGCCTCGATTAGTCAGACATCATGAGATTTCCCATGTGTGTATTTATTCATTCTTTATTGACCTATCCATCCATTTAACAATATTTATAATATTAGGTAGTTACAGTGTGTCAGGCACCATGTTACATTCTAGGAGTACAATGATGAGCAAGGTAGATAGAGTCTTAAGGAGCTTATCCTACAGTGTATTAGACTAGGCTGACCAAGATCAAGTCATTGAAAATTAAATACAAAACTTCACAGTATTACAGACTGGTTGGTAATAGGAAGTTAAATCTACCTGAGGACAGATTTCTACCCCAGAATCTACTGAAAACCGGAATAGATGATGTTTATATTTCAGCACAGTGGCACTTGGTAAAGAGCTTAGTAAATGGAAGGTACTTTTTTTTAGAAAATAACCATGATATGATTTTACAGGCTGTCACTACATATATCTGCAGCAGCTTCTAGCATCGTGTCTTGCCTTTAGTGGGTCCTCTGAATATTTGCTGACTAAGAGAAACTGTCAGTGAAGCTGTGCATCCTAGGATGTCTTAGGAACCGTGTATCCATAATTAGGTTGTTTCAGGACCTCAGCATTTTCCTCAGATTTGTGCAATGGAAATAGAAGGAGGATTCACTTTATTGGTACGTTGTCAAAAAGGAACACAGTAGTTCCAGGCTGTAATGTCATTGTTCCACATCCAACAGAATTACCTCTTCATCTATCTGTGTTCAGATTAACAGTTCTCAAGTGAAGTTCACATCGTGTGTTGGCAGAGAAGCCATGGTTTTTAAGTTGATAGAATCCCACAAGATAATTTAAGAATTCTAGGTTATATTCTCTATTGCTCTAAAAGAGGTGGTGGATATAGAAGAAGCAGTGTAGATTTTAGGGTCTGACAGCCTTGGATTGAACCCCAGCTCTACTGGCTTTGGTGCAAGTTATTTAATATTTTTGAATTTCAGTTTTCTCTAACAAGGGATTAATCACATGTGTCTGATACGGTTATGAGTTTGAACCAAGGTAGCATGCTGTGTTCTGGAAGCTGTCCTGTGCATTGTAGGATGTTTAGTAATCTCTCCCCACTAGATCCCCAGTCCTGACAACCAGAATATCCCTTGGGGCGCTAAATCACCCTCAGCTGAGAACCATTACACTAAACAATGAGGGTTATGATCTTCACTAGGGATATAGCAAGTCCATTGTAAGTGGGTGTGTTCCCCATGTTGGTTAGGCAGTACTCTCACAAAATAAAAAACCTTTTTATAGTTCTGTCTCTCAGAATTTGACTGCAGTTAGAGCTAATTCTTGTTCCATAAATTAAAAAAAAACTTTTAAGCTTTATTTATTTTTGAAAGAGAGAGAGAGAGAGAGAGAGAGAGAGAGCGAGAGCAAGCAAGCGGGGGAGGAACAGAAAGAGAGGAAAACACAGAATCAGAAGCAGGCTCCAGGCTCCGAGTTGTCAGCACAGAGCCCGACATGGGGCTCAAACCCGCAAACAGCGAGATCGTGACCTGAGCTGAAGTCAGATGCTTAACTGACTGAGCCACCCAGGTGCCCCATAAATTTAATTAGAAAGTATTTCTAGACAGATTTCACTTAAGAAAGACCCTCAAGAGAGCCTACATTTTTCTGGTTTAAATTGACACAAGAAAAGATAACTATACCGTTCTTGGATAGTCATCATTCAACTATTCATAATGAAAATATCATCCTCATTTAGCAGAAGGCAAGATACATTACCTGTGTGGTGATTAGTACTGGTTCCACTAACTGAAATTTATTTTTCTCTTTTCAAATATCCTACTTCTGTGTTTTAATTTTAAACAACTTTTAAATGTTTATGATTCCAGGGGCGCCTGGGTGGCGCTCAGTCAGTTAAGCATCTAATTGTTGTTTGCAGCTCAGTTCATGATCTCACACTTTGTGGGATCAAGCCCTGCGTCTGGCTCTGTGTTGACAGTGTGGAGCCTTCTTGGGATTCTCTCTCTGTCTCTCTCTGCCCCTCTCCCACTTGTGTGCTCTCTCTCTCTCTCAAAATAAATAAATAAAAATTAAAAAAATAATAAATATTAATGATTCCAAAAAATATTTATCTTTTAATTTTGTCTGTATTGGAAGGTAGTGATCAGGGCAGTAATAAAAACAACATGTTCAAACAATCATGTTGGTGGTATTGCTTGCCACCCCTAACACCCCCAGGACCCCAGGAGTTGAGGTGCTGTTTCTGCTTCCATGTGTCTCTTGAGAGTAAGGTCACCTAGCTTGTTGTGTTAAGTCACAGTCCTTAACCTTGTCTAGAATGTAGTACTTTATGTGTGAATAAATGTCCCACAATTCCTGATTTTAGAAGACTTGTGAATTACACTAATACTTTTATTTCTGAGCCAGGCACTATACTAGGTATTTCTTTCTCTTTTTTCTTTCTTTTTTTTTTTTTTTTCTTTTTTTTTTTTTAGTTTTTTAATTTATTTGGGGAGAGAGATTGCACGCATGAGTGCAAGCAGGGAGGGGCAGAGAGAGAGGGAGAGAGAAAATCCCAAGCAGACTCTGCATTGTCAGTGCAGATCCTGACGCAGGGCTCGATCTCACAAACCAACAAGATGATGACCTGAGCCTAAATCAAGAGTCTGATGCTTAACCAACCGAGTCACCCAGGCGCCCCTATACTAAGTGTTTTGTAGACTGTTATTCTTGTTGTTCTTCTTTCATTTGATTCTCACATAAATCCTGTGAGTTAGGTACTTTTTTTCCCAACTTACCTGTGGCCGTGATGAGGCTCAGGGACCTTGACCACGGTTAACTAGTGGGGACGTGGTCAAATCAGGATGTTAACTCATGCCTGCTTGTCTGCACAAACTGGGTTCTCCTCCACTAGGATGCACCAACTCTCACTGAAGTTGAAATGGTTTCCTGGGACTGATATTTTATCATTCTGAGAGATAATGCTCTCTTGTATGTGGCCATCACTACTTTTTCATCCAGTCATTCAGTAAATATTTATGGAAAGCCTACATTGTAGGGTATACTGTGTGGACCACACTATACCCTAGTTCTGGGAGTGAATACAGTTTTCACAGTGATTTGGATAGAACTTGATGATGACTTCCATGCTTCTGTTCCTCATTTTCAGATTAGGAAAATTTAGAGAGGTCAGATAAATGTATGAGTTGTATACAATTAGTGATTTTTGCATTTGGAATTGTAGTTTGCTTCAAAGGGAAATCTGTTTTCATCAGTACTGGTTTTCATGAGTTACCAGTATGTCTAGTCATATTCCAATACATATGAAGAAATATTTGTAAAATGACCAAGTCATTGGTGGCATGAGCAGGCTGTTTAAATGCCATTTCAGAGAGGGATACCCGCTCAGCCCAGAGGTCCTAATGCTAACTATATGTATATAGCCACCATAACAGCTCCCAAATCTAACTTTGTGACATCTCGGCATATCTCCAGTAAAAGGATTATCTTAGTATTTCCCCTAAGAAGGTACTTTTGAGAGTAAAATTGAACCAACAGTTAAAGGGTGATATAATTCTACAGACATTACAAATCAGGATGGACTGGACCAAGAACTAGGAACATGGTGTGCAGCCTTTCTCATTTTGGCATAGTGCACATTAAGTTCTTTGTTAATACTTCAGATTTCTTTCTCTCTCCTTAGTTTGAATTTCCCAAATGTGTCCTTTTTTTCCTATCACAAAATGCATAACAGGAAAGACCAATTTATAATGAATGATTTAGTAGAAAGATGGTTTACAAAGGGATTTCTTCACTCATTTCCTCTTACACAGAATCATGATTACTCAGGAAGGCTGAACCCTGAGAAGGGAGGTCTGGTTGGGAGGAAACTTCCCAACTAGATGAGGAGCTTATCTGCTGACCCACTCAGTTCAAAGCAATTTATGACAAACCAGTACAAATCACCAAGTGAAGATCGTCAACATTTGCACTTGCCTTGAAATGAGACTACCAGCTAAGTTTCTAATTCTGAGCTTTCTTTAAAGCAGCAGAATCAAGCCCCACCCTCCTCGAAAGAGTCTTCACAGAATTTAAACATAAAACATAAAGCAGAGCTATTTTTGGTTGGAGTTAATCCTCCCCCAGACTGAACAATCCCTGTTCCAGGCAGGTGGCAGCAAGTAGGGTTCTTAGACATTCCGTTTCAACAATATTAATTAATTAATTATTGAATATTCAATATTGAATTAATTCAAATTAATATTTCTAATAAGCTGAGGGTATTTTAAACCAGTTTTGGGTTGTAACATGCAGTTACCTAGAAAGGTAGTACTTCTGAAAGTTTGATTTTTTCAAATTTCTGGTTTCTGATTTTTCATTTTTATCCTAGAGTTTTACTTTGGATCAGCTTCTGGCCTTTCTCCTAGGCTTGGATATCAAGCCCATAACTGTGTTTGATCATGTCTATACCTGTAGAAAAGAGGCGCTTGTTGTAGCAAAAGAAATTCTCTTGCATTAGTCCTCATACAGGATAAGCACAGCCCAGGGTATACAAAGGGTTTGCATTATGGATGGTTTCAAGGGATCCATTTCTGGATCCTTGTATTTTGGTTTGAGAGAACTAAATTTTTGGATTCTTCTTCCTAAAGTTGATTTCTCTGATAATATATTTGTATTCACAGTAGCACTTGATTTTCCCCCTTCACAAGAGAAAGGAATCTCAAATCTTACTGTGATTAATTGCCCCAGAACACCAACAAAAAGTCATTAGTCAGGAGTCCTCAAACCCATAAGGCTTCTAGTCTTTCCCTGCCTTGTGTATTTTCTTTTTTTTTTTTTTTTTTAAATTTTATTTACAGTAAAACGTTGCATTGCGAATAACTTACTCTGCAGGTGTTCACAAGAAGAGCAAACATTTCGGGGCGCCTGGGTGGCGCAGTCGGTTAAGCGTCCGACTTCAGCCAGGTCACGATCTCACGGTCCGTGAGTTCGAGCCCCGCATCAGGCTCTGGGCTGATGGCTCAGAGCCTGGAGCCTGCTTCCGATTCTGTGTCTCCCTCTCTCTCTGCCCCTTCCCCGTTCATGCTCTGTCTCTCTCTGTCCCAAAAATAAATAAACGTTGAAAAAAAAAAAAAAATTTTAATAAAAAAAAAAAAAAGAGCAAACATTTCTAATAAATTTTAACTTGATAAATGAGCAGTGCCTTGCAATACAAGTAGTACATGATGCCAAATGTCACATGATCACACCTGAGCCAATGGTTCTTCAAATGTGCTTTGATATACAAGTGCTTTGGAATGCAAGCATGTTTCTGGAACGAATTATGCTTGCAAACCAAGGTTTTACTGATTTATTTTGAGGGAGAGAGCGAGCATGGGTGCATGTAAGTGGGGTGAGGGTCAGAGACAGAGGAAAAGAGAATCCCAAGCAGGCTCCACACTGTTAGCATGGAGCCTGATGCAGGGCTTGATCCCACGAACTGTGAGATCATGACCTGAGCTGAAATCAAGAGTTGGACACCCAACCGACTGAGCCACCCAGGCACCTTGCCTTCTGTATTTTCTTGATAAGGATGAAGCCTAGCTTTAGGAACTGTGCTGGCTGTTCTGGGTTCAGATTTGTAGCAGATTTGGAAATGTAGGGAGTAATCATGACAACTTCCTGTTAAGACTTTGTCTTTTTTTATCTTTAATTTCAAAAGGACTCATCCTTTTTCTTCAGTTTTATTAAAATATGGTTGACAGATAACATTAAGTTTAAGGTGTACAACATGATGACTTCATATGTATATGTATATATTGTGAAATGATAACCACAGTAAGGTTAGCACATCCATCACCTCATGTAATTACCTTTTGTGTGTGTGTGTATGGTGAGAACATTTAAGATCTACTGTCTTAGCAGACTTCAAGTGTGCGATACAGTGTTGTTAACTGTAATCACTGTGCTGTATCTTAGATGCCCAGAATTTACTCATTTTATAACTGGAAGTTTGTACCCCTTGAGCAATATTTCCCCATTTCCCTGATCCCTCCAGGTCCCAGTAACTATCAGACTACTCTGTTTCTAGGAGTTTGGCATTTTTAGATTCCACACATAAGTGAGATCACACAGTATTTGTCTTTCTCTGCCTGACTTAATTCTTTCAGCATAATGCCCTCCAGGTTTGTCCATGTTGTTGCAAATAGCAGGATTTCCAGGGCATATGGGTCGCTCAGTTAAGCATCCAACTTCAGCTTAAGTCTTGATCTCATGGTTTGTGAGTTTAAGCCCCATATCGGGTTTTGCCCTGACAGTGAGGAGCCTGCCTGGGATTCTCCTTCTCTCCTGTCTCTGCCCCTTACATTCCCCTTCTTTCTCAAAATAAATGAATGAATGAATGAATGAATGAATGAATAAATAAATAAATAAATAACTAGCTAGCTAGCATGATTTCCTTCCTATTTATGGCTGAGTGGTATTTCATTGTATATGTATATCACAGGATTTATCCTTTTAAAGGGAGATGTCTGTGAGAGCAAAGCATAGAGCATTGGTAAGAAATTATGAACATGATGCGTATATGTTAGGAGCCAGAGCCAAAACAGAAGTCTGTGACTCTCACAAGGCACTGAGAGGCTAAACAGCTTGACCCAGGTCACACAGCCAGTCAGTGGTTTAGCCAGAATTTAAACTCAGGCATTCTGGATCCATGGTCAGTGTTCTTAACTTCCACTCTATGCTACCTATTTGAATCACGTCTTAAAAGACTTACTCATGGGGCGCCTGGGTGGCGCAGTCGGTTGAGCGTCCGACTTCAGCCAGTTCACGATCTCGCGGTCCGTGAGTTCGAGCCCCGCATCGGGCTCTGGGCTGATGGCTCAGAGCCTGGAGCCTGCTTCCGATTCTGTGTCTCCCTCTCTCTCTGCCCCTCCCCCGTTCATGCTCTGTCTCTCTCTGTCCCAAAAATAAATAAACGTTGAAAAAAAAATTTTTTTAAAAGACTTACTCAAATTGCAACCAATCCTATTTTTTTTTTCTACCTTCTGCTAGCAAATATAGTATATATGCTAACTGCTGGACTCATTTTGTTTTTGTCTTAAGCAATATGTCTTTCTCTTTCATTAAATACAAACTAAAAGTTGAATGTTTTTTTTTTTCCTCATTAAACTATGTTTTAATGGTCTCCAAATTCTGTGACAGATTTTTTTTTGGTTGTTTCCATTAAAAAGAACTGATTTTAAAAATTATAATAAACCTGCCACACACACATAAGTGGCACACAAAACATTCTGTTTTCCTACTAAAAATGTTGTGGTGCATTGTTATCATTAACCAGTCTTTGCTATTAAACCTACATGGCCAGGGGCACATGGGTGGTTCAGTTGGTTGAGTATCTGACTTTGGCTCAGGTCATGACCTCATGGTTCTTGAGATCAAGACCTGCATCAGGCTTGCTGCTGTCAGCACAGAGCCAGCTTTAAATCCTCTATTCCCCTCTTTCTCTGCCCTTCCCCTGCTCACACTCTTTCAAAAATAAAAATAAATAAAAAATAAATCTTTAAAAAAAAGAATAAAGCTACATGGCCAGTTGACACCAACAGTTCTGAGCCCAGTCTTTCAACATGGATTAAGACTAGGGTAGCCGATGGGGCGCCTGGGTGGCTCAGTCGGTTAAGTGACTGACTTCGGCTCAGGTCATGATCTCACAGTTCATAGGTTTGAGCCCCACATCAGGCTCTGTACTGAACGCTTGCTTGGAGCCTGGAGCCTGCTTCAGATTCTGTGTCTCCTTCTTTCTCTGCCCCTCCCCTGCTTGTACTCTGTCTCACTCTGTGTCTCAAAAATAAATAAATATAAAAAAAATTAAATTAGGGGCACCTAGGTGGCGCAGTCGGTTAAGCGTCCGACTTCAGCCAGGTCATGATCTCGCGGTCCGGGAGTTCGAGCCCCGCATCAGGCTCTGGGCTGATGGCTCGGAGCCTGGAGCCTGTTTCCGATTCTGTGTCTCCCTCTCTCTCTGCCCCTCCCCCGTTCATGCTCTGTCTCTCTCTGTCCCAAAAATAAAAATAAAAAAAAAAAAATTAAACAAAAGACTAGGGTAGCTGATAAAAAAGTTTATCGGTTCCAACTAAATCAGTGGAGTTGTTTCTGAGTCTTTATATTTGATTTCTCTCTTTTTTTTTAATTTTTTAATGTTTATTTTTGATAGAACACAAAGGGAAGAAGAGAAGAGAGACAGGGAGACACAGAATCTAAAGCAGGCTCCAGGCTCTGAGCTGTCAGCACAAAGCCCAACGCAGGGCTCGAACCCACAGACCATGAGATCATGACCTGAGCTGAAGTCAGTCACCCAACCGACTGAACCACCCAGGCACCCCTTGATTTCTTTTTTTAATTACTGCTAAAAGCTAAACATCTGATTTCTATATATGTTTGTAACATCCAATAAAGGAACATATTTACTTCATAAATAACTTCTGGTTGGGGCTACCCACAGTGCATTATGACAGAGAACTGGGTAATATAGCATATCAATTTATGATTATCTGTTTGTAACTTCTGAAAACCGATTCATTGCATTAATTTAAAAATTTAAAAAAAAACGGGGGCATCCAACCTGGGTGGCTCACCCACCCAGGTGGGTGTCCAACTTCCGCTCAGGTCATGATCTCACGGTTCATGAGTTTGAACCCCACATTGGGCTCTGTGCTGACAGCTCAGAGCCTGGAGCCTATTTCGGATTCTGTGTCTCCCTCTCTCTCTGCCCCTTCCCTGCTCATGCTCTGTCTCTCAAAAATAAACATGAATTAAATTTTTTTTTTAAAAACAGATTCATTAAACGTATTAGAGTTCATCCATTTGAATTTCAAAATGAAGTAAGCCTTTTCTGGCACAAAATAAATCTACTTAGGGTGGTCTGCAGATTAAGCTATAGTGGATATGTTCAATAAATTGAGCTAAATCTGCAGCTAATTTCCACAATTGACCAAATTTAGTTGACTACTGCTACATCACTAAAAATGGATTTTGATAGTCAAACAATATGCAATATGTGAACATTGTAAGGAGTTCAAAGATTCAAAGGGAGACATGCTATAATTCTCACGACTTATTTATGTGAAGAGGGTAAAAAGCAGCCCCCAAAATAGAAATTCATGTTGAACTCTTCCATTGGTAAATCCTATTTATCTGTGGATACATGGAATAATTGTGAGAGGAAGGGGAGCCCTGCTCATCTCATTAAGAGACACTTTTCTTTTTTTTTTAATTTTTTAATGTTTATTTATTTTTGAGAGATAGAGTGTGAGCAGTGGTGTGGCAGAGAGAGGGAGACACAGAATCCAAAGCAGGCTCCAGGCTCTGAGCTGTTAGCACAGAGCCCGATGCAGGGCTACAACTCATGAACTGTGAGATCATGACCTGAGCCGAAGTCTGGTGCTTAACCAATTGAGGTACCCAGGTGCTCCACGATAGGCTTTTTAAGTAAACAAATAGTAGAAAGTAAAATTTGACATTTGTACACATATTCATGTTTTAACTATTTGTGTACTAATAATTATAATGATAACTTAATCCAGAATAAAAAGAATGTTTTTAGCTTTTAGAGTTCATAGGTTCAGGTAGTAAAACAAATTTTAAAGTTTTGTTATATACATTTTAATTGCCGAGAAGTATGGTAGGGTGATCTGTTAAAGACTTTAGTATGGAATTTAGGAAAAAATATCATACCAGGATAAAACTTTGTGGGAAATGAAATGGAAATAGTTCAAGGAGAGAAGTAGAGGATGTGAATTTTCCAACTATTAAAATAGAATTAAAAAAAAATTTTTAACGTTTAGTTTTTGAGAGACAGAGAGAGACAGAGCATGAATGGGGGAGGAGCAGAGAGAGAGGGGGAGACACATAATCCAAAGCACAGAGCCCGACGTGGGGCTCAAACCCATGAACTGCGAGATCATGACCTGAACCAAAGTCAGACGCTTAACCGACTGAGCCACCCAAACGCCCCTAAAACAGAATATTTTTAATGGGTTTTGGCCTCATTTTAAAATGTTTAGATCTAAAATATACTAGACTATCTACCCTTTGTAAATATTTAAGTTTATAATACAACATTTCAGATATCAACATAAAAAAAGTGGGAAACGGTTTGTGTATATATGTGTATTTTCTAGGGAGAGGAGTCCACCACTCTCATTAGACTTCTAAAGGTGAGTCTGCAAGCCAGAAAATAGTTCATCATTGTTAGAGGGAGTTCACTGTACTCTGGAGCCATAGTACCAGTTGTTGAGTATATCTTTCCTGTACCCACATGCAGGTAGGTGTAGGGAAAGTACAAAAGTACATCTGCTTTTAAACATCTCAGTAGAATTATAATTCTTAGGGCAGAGCTCTTAGTTCAAAAACATCTTTCCATATGTCTCCACAGAATAATTATATTCATCCTGTGATTGTTTCATCTGTACAAGCTGATGGTACTTTCTATTTCAGTTTGAAGGAAGGAAGTACTGTGAACATGACTTTCAGATGCTCTTTGCTCCTTGCTGTCATCAGTGTGGTAAGTTTTACTGCTGAATAGCAGAGTAAAAAGTGAGTCTCAAAATTATGTCAATGGTGGAAATGGTGTTTAGTACTCATTATAAATAGCATTCAGGTACTTTATACATCCTTTTCCTTATCATTAATATGTAACAAACTGGAAGAGTATCAAAACCCAGAGAGAAATGTTTTTTAAGGACATCTAGTGTAAAGTTTTTTGGGGATTGATTAGGACTTTTATTAGATGATCCTTTGGAATATTCTTGTCCCCTGTTAATTCAGCCTTTACTCGCTTTTGAGGTTGCCAAGAGAGAGACAGGGAAAACATTGGAGGGGTGCTTCACATGCTTAAGGATTGCTGTGTGTAACACAAGTGTTTAACTTGCTTGAATTTTAGCCACCTCATGGGTTGCTAGCAGCTTTACTAGAGAGTCTCCAGAAATTGGAGAAACTGAGTAGAATGTTCTAAAGTTTAGTGAAAGAAGAAATTAAGTATAGGCTTCAAGAAAATGTGCTGTGTCAGCAATGACCAGAAATAAACAAAAGGCATTTGAGAGAGCCCAGTGTATCATTGAGAAAAGGAAAATCAGATTCAGAGATGTGATAAGACAGCCCAAAAATTTGACCACAGAATCAAAACTAAGGACTCAGATGAAATAGAGTTTTTTCCTAATGCAGTGCTTACTGTGGTCGATATGTATGTAGAAAGTCCCTAGTTGTGGAGAAAGGTTTAAATGTGTTCTTTTTCCTTGCGTCTTTTGCCTTACTGCTTTCAGCAATAAGACGCACCCTGGACATCCTTTGTGTGTTCCTTTCCCACAGGTGAATTCATCATTGGCCGAGTTATCAAAGCCATGAATAACAGCTGGCATCCTGAGTGCTTCCGCTGTGACCTCTGCCAGGAAGTTCTGGCAGATATTGGATTTGTCAAGAATGCTGGGAGGTAGGAGTTTTCCATCCTTGTTAGGTGTGGGTGGAGAAGTAACTACTGCAAGGTCATGCCTGTTTTCCCCTAGAGCTGTGAGGAGGTGCTTTCAGGCACTGAGTTTAAGGTATGGGGACTGCAGCCTGTATTGGCTCATCTGGCGGCTGTTAGGAGAGGACCCTAGAATTTGTGTCCCTGGGCCAACAAAAGGGAGATACGTAGTTAAGATGGAGTTTCTTAAAGATCAGTTGGATTACTTGGGTTGGAATAAATAAATTTTCATGTAAAAAATAGTGGCTTGATTCTGCTGTTAAGCCAAGTGTGATTTTTTTTTTTAAATTATTCACTTCTTTTCAGAGACATGAGAAGCATATTTCTTTTTAACTATTAGAACCTCAGATTTTAAACTTAAGTTTCTAAAAAAGTGTTGGCTCTGTTTAGACATCTATGTCGCCCCTGTCATAATCGTGAGAAAGCCAGAGGCCTTGGAAAATACATCTGCCAGAAATGCCACGCCATCATCGATGAGCAACCGCTGATATTCAAGAATGACCCTTACCATCCAGACCATTTCAACTGTGCCAACTGCGGGTACTGCAATTTCTTCCCTTTTTATTGCACAAATCGTGGAAATAAAGTAAAACATCACTTTTTTTCTGTATCTTTTACTCCAGCACACCAGATTGTTTTTCTCCACCTTGTAATCTGGAACATTTTAAACCTATAAAGAAGTCAAGAGACTAATACAAAGAATACCTACATACCCATCATTGAGTTTCATCACTTAACATTTTGCCACATTTGAGTGTGTGCAGCACACTCTCCCCACACCCTGTGTGTGTGTGTACATATAACATATATACATATACCTTTAGTATTCAGTTAGTGGTAAAATTCAGTTATCCCAAAAACTGTTTTGATCACTGTGCTTTTTTAATACAGGATTTAAAAAAAAAAAACCTTTAAAAAGTCTTCTCTTTGTACATATATAACTTTTACAGTTGTAATACTTAGGGTATTATCTTAAAATATCTTAAACTACATTTATTTAATTTTATTTACTTCTAAAGGGATTTTTTTTCTTCAAAGACTCATAAATTGTTCAGCTATGATTTTTTAAATTTGCTATCTAAAAATTTAACGGGAAAAGTTACTTTACTATAATCAGTTTGAACATACATGCTAAATTATAGTGGGGGTGGACAGAGATAAGGTAAGCTAAAGATCAAGAAAACAGCTTTGTGCTATGAGTATAGCCACCTCATTTATTTTGGGATTATCAGTTTGTACCTTATTTCATTTTCTTGCCTATTTCCCTTTGGTGGAATTTTTCTCTGTTCATTTGTCATTAGTACTTCTGGAGAATTACTTAAAACAGATGAAATGTAAATAAGTCCATTTGGCTAATTAGGGCCACCTCTGCCTAAATGTTAATATTGATGCAGGAGACTGAAAAGAATAGTGAACTTAAGCATTTGTGGGAAGGAAGGTTCTGGGCATTTCTTTTATTTTCTGTTAACCTGTAACTTAAAAGCTGGTGACAGTTTAAATAATTGTTAGTAAATGGAGCTAATCTCTAACTTTAGACCTCCGTTATTTTGTAAAGATAACATCTCCAAGTCTGTCCCAAGCACTGTGATGATTCTTCTCTAGCTTTTTCAGGAAGACAAAAGGACTATCATGTGATCATAGAAAAGGAAGTGATAAATATGACCAATGTGATGGTATATATCTGACTTGTTTGTACATTTTATCATTATTGCTTGACATTGATGTTTTTTTTTTTTTTTTTTAATTTTTTTTTTCAACGTTTATTTATTTTTGGGACAGAGAGAGATAGAGCATGAACAGGGGAGGGGCAGAGAGAGAGGGAGACACAGAATCAGAAACAGGCTCCAGGCTCTGAGCCATCAGCCCAGAGCCTGACGCGGGGCTCGAACTCACGGACCGCGAGATCGTGACCTGGCTGAAGTCGGACGCTTAACTGACTGCACCACCCAGGCGCCCCGACATTGATGTTTTGATAGGAATCTGAAACCGGTTCAAGCCTATTAATTTAGGTTACTGTGAGCACTACTAAGAGTGGGGAAAAGAAGGTTATGGGGATTGTTATAGTGAGATCTTCAAAAACCTGCTAAAAAGTATGTCAGTCTCCTCAGTTGCCTGTTTTTCTCTCTCAGTAGTAGTATTCAGTTGGATATATTTCTCATGGACAGGAAGGAGCTGACTGCTGATGCCCGGGAGCTGAAAGGAGAGCTGTACTGTCTGCCGTGCCATGATAAAATGGGGGTCCCCATCTGTGGCGCTTGTCGACGGCCCATTGAAGGGCGCGTGGTGAATGCTATGGGCAAGCAGTGGCATGTGGAGGTGAGTCGTAAATGGTGGAAGGGTTAACTAGTACTTTTGAATTTCCATCATTCAGAGGTGCTGGCAAGATTAGGAAATTCTAAAGATTAAATACGGACATTTTCAAGACAAATGACGTTGTAGAAAATTAAGAATACAGAATATACACACTTTTGTGATCTCTCAGTAATGATATAGGGTGTGCTTTTTTGTTCTTAAATCCTTCTCGAGGCAGGAGTGTCATGGTCCATTTCCAGCAGCAGCCCCTCCCTTATAGATGATATTAACGTGTTGACCTCTTTTCTCATTCTGTGTTGTTTAATTTTTTTTTTTTTCAACGTTTATTTATTTTTGGGACAGAGAGAGACAGAGCATGAACGGAGGAGGGGCAGAGAGAGAGGGAGACACAGAATCGGAAACAGGCTCCAGGCTCTGAGCCATCAGCCCAGAGCCTGACGCGGGGCTTGAACTCACAGACCGCGAGATCATGACCTGGCTGAAGTCGGACGCTTAACCGACTGCGCCACCCAGGCGCCCCTCATTCTGTGTTGTTTAAAAAGGCTGTGTCTTAAAGTAACGTGTCAAAAACTCAAGACACCTGAATTAAGTTAAGACTGAAAGTGTCCCAGGGTTACCCCTGGCCAAATGAAATAACTACCTCAAACTTTCATGTACCTTCTCTGAGAATAATTTAACTTTGGGGTTTTACTTTATTAAATAAATAAAATATGGCAGCTCAAAAATTACCTCTAGCAATTTTTTTCAGCATTTTGTTTGCGCCAAGTGTGAAAAGCCATTTCTTGGACATCGACATTATGAAAGGAAAGGCCTGGCATATTGTGAAACCCACTATAACCAGGTATTGATCATACTTATTGGATACTAGATATACTTTTATAAGTTTGAGCTTAATATTTTAGCTACAAGGAAAGCTCTTGGAAAATGTACTTTGGACTATAGATTTTATTTTTTAATGTTTTACTTGGGAAATAATTTCAGAGTCAACAGAAAGGTTGTAAAATAAAAATATGAAGAATACCTATGTACCTTTTACTTCATCATTTGCATTGGCCCACTCTCTGTAAAAACACACAATAAATGCACAGATATTCATATACAAATGTATGTATTCATATATACACACATTTTTTTCTGAAGTATTTCAGAAGTTCATCATGGCCCTTTACCCCTAAATACTTCAGTTTTTATTTCCCAAGAATATGGAGTGGTCTCACATAATCATAGTTAATCAGTATTGATATAATACTTTATTATATTTATTCCAATTTTGTCACTTGAACCCATAATGTCATTGAATCATTTTTTTCCACTTCAGTACTAGAGCCAGTCTAGGGTTGTCATTTCCTTTAGCCTCCTTAAATCTGGGACATTTCCAAAGCCATTTTCTGGGTTTTGATAGTGATGAAAAGTAAATTATCTTCACTGTAAAAAGTAAAAACTAGTCAATGCACTTTACTCATTTTCTCTAATAAGGGTAAATTCTGGATCTAGGTAGCCAGCTGTTTATTTTTAAGTGGTAGAAAGAACTGAAACCGTGTTAAATGTTTGGTGTTCTAAACCTTAGTTCTAACATGTCTTGAATTTTTACCACTTTTTTTTTTTTCATTTTCAGCTATTTGGTGATGTTTGTTTCCACTGTAACCGTGTTATAGAAGGTGATGGTAAGTATCTGTAGGGATTTTATATGGCATAATTTTGTGTCAAAATTATGACACAAAAACAGAAAGAGATTGATTACTATTTGTCATTTGACCATTATCAGTTACTTTTTCTTTGGCATATTTCTCAAGTAATTCATAGCAGAGATGATAATATAGTACAAGTTGGATTTGTTACTCCTTTATGACAATATTTTAGGGCAGTGCCTCAGGCTTGTTACAGTACGTATTGTGTGAACCATTCATGGCCAACCTTGAGATCTGTTTCTATTTCCATGCCCTGGATTTATAGAACTTGGAAGCTGTATTAGGAACAGCTTAATCTGCCTTGGTAGTTAGCGAGAGTCACTTTAACCCTGCAGATGCTAAAACCTGGCAGTTTTCTGTAGACATTTCTAGCACTTACCAGCCTTGTATTGTAAGTAGGCAGGGCTGATTAACTGGGACAGAAAGGAAGCAGCTGTGTTTGCTAATAGCCACTAGCACAGTTTTGCCAGAAACTTCCTGGCAAAGATTTAAACATTCCTGTTTTCAACATGCTTCGTGTTTCTCGTCAGAAAACCCAACCTGGGAAATACTTTGTGAAACACTGCCCATGATGCAGTTTGCAAAAGGATTACTTCAGGAGAGCAATCTTTAGTGCCATAGAAAATAAAACTTAGCTCCCTCCTATGTGACATAGTGGTCAGGTGAAAGAAGCTGTCAAAGGAAGCTCTCCTTTTTGTCAGCTATGGAAGACAGGCAAATAAGTTAACGTCTGGATTGTTTTTTAATTACTTATCTAGTCTATATTTCTTTGTTGGGCCAGTGGTAGTGGAGACTGTGCTGGTAGGCAGGGCCTGTGCCAGAAAAGCTCATCTGAGTGACGTAATGCATGTTAAATACACACTGCACCATGCACAGAGTGAGAGGGCAGGCTTTGGCGGGAAGGTATGGTACATACTGTTTATGTGCCTCACAGGATACTCTAAAGGGAAGAAGAAAAGTTTTAACTATAAATAAAGATTGAAAAAGGCAATGGTAATCTTCCTTAAGATGAACCCTACAGTCACGGAAGACATTAAGTGCTCAGTTTTTTTAATAATGTGAAAAAATAGCCTTTAATTAATTTATTAATTGGATTGATTCAGTAAACATTAATTAATGGCACTGAGATTTTTAGTCCTGTGATTCTTTTGCAAAAAAGCCTCTCAGAACCTCTTCTAAGTGTTGTGGAGGCGCCCTTAGCTCTGTTTGAGTTGAGGATGTCAGCTCTGCCACTTTGAACGCCAAAGTGTGTGACCATGTGTCTTTGCTCTTTCTCCAGTGGTCTCTGCTCTGAATAAGGCCTGGTGTGTGAACTGTTTTGCCTGTTCTACCTGCAACACTAAATTAACACTCAAGTAAGTCTGCGGTTTAGTCCCGTGTGAATCCTAAGACCAAAACTTTAGGTTAACATTTTTTTAAATAGAGTATTTTTAAAAATAATTATCTGATTCCTTATTCTTTCTATTTAGGCCTCTGAATGTAAAGGTTCTTCCTTTAATTGTTTTATGTTGTTTCTTCTATTCCTTCTTTGTCCTGCTCAAAGGGATAAGTTTGTTGAAATTGATCTCAAACCAGTCTGCAAACACTGTTATGAAAAAATGCCAGAAGAATTTAAGAGGCGACTTGCCAAACGGGAGAGAGAAGCAAAGGATAAAGACAAGCAGAAAAAGAAAAAGCCAGTCTGTTTGTAAACTTTTCTGTCCCTTCTATCATCATTTTCACTACTTTCTTCTTTGGTTAGTCCTTTAGAATGTGTTTTGTTCTCTTTTTGTCTCTTGCTTTTTTGTTGTCTCTTCCTTTTGGCATGTGTTTGTAGCCGCCAGAGATGGAAATACAAGTAGTTGTCCTCTGTAGAGCTGGGCCTTTTGGGTAATTACTAAGATTCTTCTTTTTTTTTTTAAGTAGATTCAAAGGGAAGAATTTCAATCTCTATTTAGTAGATATTAGGGAAAGTTTTAAAGTATTTTTCTCTGATAATTGCAGCTTTTAAAATCCTGGTTTTCAGTTTCTTTGCCTAAAATGATTTAATTGATAAACTCCAATCATCACATGTTCTAAGTTCTGCATTAAGTTAAATCCTTTCAGCATGTTTCATATCTAAGCAAAGACCATCTACTGTACATAATAAGAGCTCTAATGTCTTTGGTGTATGTAATCTGCTTTCACAGAGTACCCATATGCTACTGTTTATGGATTCATTTTCTTGATGTTTTCAAAGCCTACTTACTTTATTCCTGATTTTTATGGGAAATATTTCAATCTTTGAAATTCTGTTGAATTCCTAGCATGATTGTCCTTTTTTCCTTCATGGTTATCACTGTGTTCTGCACTCCAATGAAAGTTTTTTATTGTTCCAGTTCTCGTGTTTCCTTCTATAAAGAGGAATTAAAATTAAAATATAAATTAAAACAATTGAAGGTTTGCTTAGCAGTATCTCTGAAAGCAATGATAATTTATTTCCCTCATTAAAAAAAATGGCAGTTTTAATAGCTTTTGTTCTAAGAAGTCTTTGGGAGAATATTGTAACTCATTAGTACTATTTAAATCAAATTGTCAATGGAAAAATAAGATCATTTGAATTTCTATCAGCATCAAGAGCTCTGTGAAAAATAGCTAGAGAATAATTTCCATGTAATGCTGTAAAATAAAAGATTTTTATTTTAAATATAGTAGGAATTAACTTTGTTATTAACCTTATTCTTTAAAATTATATCACCTGATTTAATCATTTGTCATAGATAACAAAGTACCACTAAATTTGTTCCAGAAATGCTGCCTAAATACAAGTTAGGAAAATGCAAAAGTTACAAGGTTGTGCATATACTCAGTTCACAGTTTAGGACCCTCGATTTCAACAGTAATGAGCGATTGTAATGGTATTACCAAGTGGAAATGCATGACAGATACTTAGGAGGCTGTCTAGAAACCTGTGCTCTCCAGAACTGTTTTACAAACAAATTGATAGATAATGTGTATTGCTCTAGCTTTTAAAACATTGAGTTCTCCATACAGCTAACCATTCACAAAATGGAACCACAGGCAATCTATTTCATTTCTGTTTTTTAAGAGTGATTAAAAACATTCTTATATCTCCCCTACCAACTTTTCTGTCAGACAACCAACCAAAAAACCATTATGATTTCAGATTTTTTTGAAGATAATTTTTTTGGTGCTGGAGGTAGGAGGCAAATCATTTCATGCAAGGAAAGATAAAACCTATAGCTCCCTAATTTAAAATATTAAGTACAATGATATTGCCTTCAACAAAGAGAAAGTCATTCACATTACAAAAATACAACTCCTGGCTTTTAATAACTGTTCTTTAAAGTGTTCTTGTGGTACATTAACATGTGATTGACTTTACTTACCTAAATTATATTGACATTAGATTTCCTGTATACATGTGAGCACGGACTAAAATGTAATGTACATTCTGTATTAAACAGAGAGATGTATAAGATCAATTTATAAGGACAATTTTTTTCCCAATGGTATTATAATTTTTGTACATCTCCACAGTGACAAGAATTAAGATTAGAATTCATTTTTTGCTATGAATATTAATGTCACCATATTGTATCTTCATTTACTTCAGTAAAATTACCTCACATTATTTATATATCTGTATTAAATACCTTTCTACTGATTTCTTTTATTATTGTTACTGTCTTTAGGAATAAATTTGTGGAGTTTGACATGAAGCCAGTCTGTAAGAAGTGCTATGAGAAATTTCCGTTGGAGCTGAAGAAAAGACTTAAGAAACTAGCTGAGACTTTAGGAAGGAAATAACTTCCTTTCTTTTGTTTTTTCTCTTCTGTGCAAAGAAAAGAGATTACCAACATTACTTGACTTGGTCCACCCTGTTTAAAGCTGTATCTCAAAATAATTGAGAGTGAAGAGGGCCTATATGAATGGTTTTCTTTATCTCCTTTTTCTCATTAAAAAAAGAAAAAAAGCTGTGTAATCATATTTAAAACACAGATGAGATCATGATGCTTTTGTTAAATACCCTGTCAGTTTGTTGAAATGTAGACTATACTTAACAGCAAAAACACATGGTTAAATGTTACATGTTAATCAAGGTCCAAAAAAATTAATTTAACTTTTAAAAATGAAAATAGGGAGTCAGCTTTCACATGACTCAGATACAATAGAAACATTATTTTACTTTGTATTTGAAAGAAAATAAATTCCAACAGCTGTTGGGGAGGATATAAGGAAGAAAAATAACCAACCAAGAAAAACAAATCTTGTAGAATGTTAGTATGTTTATCAAACTAGTAGTTATAAAATGAATATACACATTACTAAGACAAGAAACAAGTGCATTCAAAACTACTTGATTTCATTTTTTGTTAAATTCAATAATTACTATGCTTAGTTTTATATTTTGTTCTCCTTGTGAAACTCTTCCTTCATACAGTTACTTAACATAGTAGTTATAGCTAGCTAATAGTATGCCTTTTTAAATTTTTTGCAAAAAAAATTTATACTAGACATTTGAAAATTCAGTACACTTTACAATATTGGAAAAAATGAAGTATTTTTTAATGGATTACAGCAATTATGCTTCTAAGCTTAAGGTCAAAGATGTAGTCTTAGAATAGGACACAAAATTAAATTTTATGTAGCTTAGAATGTATCGCTTAAAAACAAGTGAATTTATATGTATTGGTCTTCTTGCCTTTATAACCATGCTGACTAATATCTGTGCTTCATACATAATCAAATTTGCCTTGCCTTAGAAACATACTTAATTCAGGAATCCTAGCTGTTTCATGCAATACCAAAAATAAGTGCATTGATTGAGATTTGTAAACCCAAATTCATTTGCCACCACTAAGATGAGATTTTTTTTTCCTCTCCTTTTTTTGGGAAACACATTGAAATTAATTTTTGTCATCTTATTAAAAGAATGATATTGATATGTGTTTCAAGTTTTTCATTTCAAATCTCATAATTGGATTTTATTTAAGTAGGAGGTAAAAATGACATTTTTAAATTGGAAGGGGATGTTTAAATGTCAATTTTAGATCAAAAGTAGTGAATCATTCTACTTTATAAAATGTTTTTTAAAAGTTTATCCTGAAGTTTCTAGACCATTCTTTCTTGGCAAACTTGTTCGCAATGCAAATTTTGTGAGCAATTGTTAAATGTTGCTGCTGCTATTTTTCATTTAAAAGTAAGTTCCCAAGACAGACTTCTAAGGAGGAAAGTATTGGTTTTTTAAAAAATTGCTGAAATACTGTTTTGCCATTAAAAAAAAAAAAAAAAAAACACCTCAGGATGCTACTCACTCTGCCATTAAAGTATTTGTATGCATGTATTTTTTAAAAGTTTGTGCATGCACTTTACAAGAGTAAATTCTATCTTGGTTTTCAGATAACTTATAACCAATTATTTTTTAGTGTTCTTTTAGAGTTCAAAGAATTATCAATGATTGAAAATAAACAATATATAGTTTAAGACTGTATATACTCAGAAGTTTAAAACAGTCTTTGCATTGGACAGTAAGAATCAAAATCCCTCTGTGTGCCTTCGTCAGCTAATATGTAACCAGCAAGGAAAACCTTGAAAGTATTTATTAAATACTATACTATGGATATAGGCCAAATAGTACAGGCTTTGGCAGTTTGGGGTCTTGATGCTAAATTCTCAAATACCCCTACGGCAGAAATAAGGAACAGAAGAGCAACCATTTACCCAGTCTGAATCATTTTGAAGATGCATGAACTCAGCTCAGCTTGTTTACATATCTTACACAGCCAGGCCTCTCCTGTAGCCAGATGTCCCACTACTGTCTTTGCTCACTCTTTTAAAATAAGAATTGGGTGTTGTATGGAAACCAATTTGTCAATAAATTTCATTAAAAAAAATAAATAAATAAATAAATAATCTTATCGAGTGTCTTAAAAAAAAAATAAAATAAAATAAGAATTGGTATTTCCTGGAAGTTCTAGTACTCTAGGGTATTTTGTCTAGATGCAATACTTCCTTCCTTGATAAGGGACATCATTGGAGCCCTTACCTGTGGGAAAGGAAGAGGAAGTCGAAAAGTTGCAAGTGGAATAGAAGACTTGGTTGAGTTCATAATACTTTTCATGGGGTTTTCCCTGGCTGTGGAAAAACTCAGGCTAGTAAGCATTTCTCTGTTTAAAGTCCTACAAGGCAATTTGAAATAATTCATTGTTCTTACCCAATTTCTAAGTGCTCTTTTTCATACCAAGCCTAACATAATTGGGGGAAATGTCTGGGTACAAGTAAAACATTCTTTGGATCATGTTCAAAGCCTTATTAATATTGTATCTAAAATGATAGGTCATTTTGCCTCACTTGCCAAAATAGCCATTTCTAAGTTAAAGAAATTTTGAGGTAGGCTTACAGCATTATTGTTGTATTTCATTTTAGAATGTAAGCTTGATGGCAGGGACACTATATTGTTAATTATGTTTTTGTATAGCAACCATTGCAGTATACTCTTGGTGCTTAATAAATGTTCATAATTATTAAGAGTAATCCTATTGCACATTGTTTCATTTGAATGACTTTGAGACCTAGAACTATGAGAAGATAGGACTAATGTTTAAGAAAACAGCTGGTGAGGGGGTGGTCCCTGGCTGGCCCAGGTAGTGGCACATGCAACTCCTGATCCTGGGGTTGTGAGTTTGAGGCCCACGTTGGGTGTAGAGATTACTTAAAAAAATAAAATCTCTAATAAGAAAACTGTTTTGGAAACAACTTCAGTGTCCATCCACAGATGAATGGATAAAGAAATTGTGGTGTATTATGCAATGGAATATTATTCAGCCACAAAAAAGAAGGAAATCTTGCCCTTTGCAACAACATGGATGGAACTGGAAGGCATTATGCTAAGTGAAATAAGTCAGAGAAAAACAAATACCATATGAACTCATGAACATATGGAATCTTAAAAAAAAAAGGTCCTCGAATACAGAGAACAGATTGGTGGTTGCCAGAAGTGGGGTGTCAAAGTGGGAAAAATGGTTAAAAGAAGTCAGAAGGTACAAACTTCATTATAAAATGAAATGAAGATGTCCTATACAGCAAGGTGACTATAGTTAATAACATTATATTGTATATTTGAAAGTTGCCAAGAGCAGATCTTAAAAGTTCTTATGAGAATAAAAAATTTTATAATTATGTATGGTAATAGATAAGTAGACTTCCTGTGATCATTTTACAAGTGTAGATATTGAATCATGTACATCTGATATTAATATAATGTTATATGTCAATTATATCAATTTTTTTCAAAAAGGTTCACTTAAAGCCAATTTTAAATGTAGTTTCTTTGGAACACAATTTAAGTAGTCCTGTATCTACATCCATGTAAAAATATCAAATTAAACATTCTCTACATAAAGATCGCAAGGCGGTTTCCACAAATACTATCTTATTTAATCCTTACAATTGTATGAGTTACTTAAAATTCTTTCCAGTTCATAGCAGAGGAGTTGCACAGTGATGTTAAGTAGGTCCTGGAGGTTGCATGACTTAAAAGTGGCATATCCAGAATTTGAACCAAGTATTCCTGTGGTTCCAAACTTATACATATTTCTACGCTGTTACTTGGGTGGGGGGTGAGATGTATATATGTGTGTGTTTGTGTATGTGAGAGAGAAAATTAAAGTAGTTCTAATTATAAAGTATACTCGTGTATGAATAAAAGAAAATGATCTAGTTACTGTGTATAACCCAAATCTTGGAACCATATAGAATGGGGGTGGAGTCTTCCTGCTACTCACCATAATTCTGGTTATTTTGAACTTCTTAACAAAAGAGATAGAGATCTTAATACATCACTTTGCAAGCCCTGAGGCACTGTGTATGGTGCTCTCAAGGGGCACCTCTTCCTCTTCCACTGCACCCTCCCTCCCTGAGCCTTAGTCCTCCTTAAACGTAGAGATTCCAGGGCCTCTGTGATGTGAGTCTCACAGTCTTTTCCCGCCCTGGGCAGGTCAGATCTTTGGCTTCCTCTAGCCCAAGTAGGAGAGATGGGCAATTACAGCACCACATGGGAAGTGTTGTGAAGGTGAGCTTAGGGCTTTGCTAGATCGCAGCAGCAGCAGCAGCCCCTGCAGCCGGGGAGGAAAGACTCCTAGAGGAGCTGGATCTTCAGAGGGGATTACCACTTGGCCAGGCAGGGGAGGAGGCCAGGGGTGGGCACCCTGGCCCACTTTCATTTCCTAAAGTCTGCATTTCCTCATTTCCTGTAGTGGCACCACCATCTGTCCAGAATGTAGAGCTAGTACAGGCTGATTTCTATTGTTTCCACCCCCAACAACCTCTCCCTGCCCCACATGTACACACTCCATCGCTTCAACTGTAGAAAGTTCCCAGGGGCGCCTGGGTGGCTCAGTTAAGTGTCTGACTTCGGCTCAGGTCATGATCTTAGGGTTCATGGGTTTGAGGCCCGCATCGGGCTCTGTGCTGACAGCTCAGAACCTGGAACCTGCTTCAGATTCTGTGTCTCCCTCTCTCTCTGCCCCTAACCCACTCGCATTCTCTCTCTCAAAAATAAACATTGAAAAAATAATAAGATCTGTGTTAATCAATTGACAAAAATGTAAAAAAATGTTGTGTCAAGGACTTTTGAAGTCAGGCCCTAACCTATTGTCAGGTCTGTCTGTGCATATTGGTTTCTGTTCCCACCAGAAGGTTGACTCTGGGAGGAAAGGACTGTGTTGTTTTCATCCTGTACCTTCCAGCCACTTCCAGGGCCCAGTGCCCAGTAGGAGCTCAGCGATTGCTAAATGACTGACCACATACCTGGGCACACATCACGCCATTACCAGTGTCAGCTAGTCTACAAGAACTTTCAAAGCTAAGAACCAGCACAATGTCCACACCTAGGGTTTTCTTTCTAAAAACACAAATGCCATCCCTTCCTTTTTAAAAAATCTCTTAGGTAATGCTTATAATACATACTAAAAGCAGGATCCAAAATCTTACACAATATCATCATAAAAGGTACAAAAAGCCATTTTAAATAGATGGAGAAAAATGCATAAAAATGTTATTAAGATGGTTCCTAAACTTTTTGTTTGGAGTTTTTTGGCAGGGAAAAAGGGGGGACTTTACTCAATTCCAATTCAGGTAGTGTTGTCTGGTTTGCCAAAATTATTATTATACTATAGTAACCAAAATGCTAACTTTATTTTTTGAATGTGTTTTGTTAAATTGGTTATTGTTTACATCTTTTTTGATATTGTTGGCAATTTTTCCTCCACCTGTGGAGCAATGGTGAGCTAAAAGCCTCTCCTGTATAAATTCTCACAAATTCTAACTTTGTAGAGTTGAAAGTAAAGGTCTGTTCCAGGTGTGCTCCCTAAACCATACTGTGATCACCTAAACCTTAAGACTTTACTGGGTGGACCATGAGTTCAGTGCCTCAGACACACCCCCTCACCTAGAATCTCCAGTCACCGTGGGGCCACACAAGTGCACTTGCTCCTGTGTCCTGACCTGCCTCACCTGACTCCACTGGGGAGACCCCAGTGTTTCAGAAGGAAAAAACATCATTTTTTCTCACGTCTAAAACCTTGGAATTTCCTTCTGTACTTTCTAATCCCGCTGTCATATTAGAATTTTTGATGCCACAAGATCAAGTAGGCAACCTCCACTTGATGACCGTCACTAATCCGGGCAACAGGCAAGTAGCTTCTTCAATCTAAAATTGTACCGCAGGTGACTGGCTTGTGTTCCTACTAGAAACCTAAGTTTTGTTTATATGGACCAAGAAGAAGATCTCAATCCCCAAATTGTTAGAGACCAGCATGAAAGCAGTAGCTTACTAAAAGGATATTCATTTGCACATATCTTTAACATCCCATGAGAGGGTTTATTGGGGTCAACATATCAACATTTTGAAAATTATTCCTACTGCTTTCCAATTAATAATCCCTCTAAACCCCACATTTAATCAGGAGGTATCATTCTTGAATATTATTCTCTACTTTTGAAAACTTGACATGGCTATTTCCCTGTTTCAAGTTGTAAATTCCTTCAGAGGACAGCTAAGGCCTTTTAATTTTGTGTACAGTGATGAGTTCTAAACTATTTGGAACCAAGCTTTCTGGCAACTTCTGCCAGAATACAGGCAAAAAGTAGAAAACAGAAGCTTTAAAAACACCAAAGATATATAAAGTCCATGCACGAATGTTCATTACCCAGAAAAATCTCTTAGGCCCTTGCTTGTCACCTGCTTAGTTTACACGCAATTCTTTTTTTTTTTTTTTTTTAAGTTTATTTATTTTGAGAGAGACAGAGACAGCGAGAGGGGGAAGGGCAGAGTGGGAGAGAGAGTGGGAGAGAGAGCAGTTGCCATGCTGCCAGCTGAGGAGCCTGATGTGGGACTCGAACTCATAAACTGTGAAACCATGACCTGAGCGAAGCCAAGAGTTGGTCATTTAGCCAACTGAGCCCCCAGGTGCCCTTTTAAAAATTTTTTAGAAATGTTTTTATTATTTTTATTTTTGAGAGAGACAGAGCACGAGCAGGGGAGGGGCAGAGAGCGAGGGAGACACAGAATCCAAAGCAGGCTCCAGGCTCTGAGCTGTCAGCACAGAGCCCGATGTAGGCTCGAACCCACAAACTGTGAGATTGTGACCTGAACCGAAGTTGGAAGTTTAACCTTCTGAGCCACCCAGGTGCCCCTACACACAATTCTAATGAGCTTAATGAATTTCCCATACCAGATAAAAAGATGCCAAATAGAAGTGTAGAGAGGGTAAACTAAAAGTAAACAAATTCAAGAAACATTTATTGAGTGTACACTTTTGCCAGCCACTGCACTGGAAGACAGTGAAACAGCAATAAACGTTCAGGCCTTAGAAAGCTCACAGTGTACCAGGGGCCATTAAAAAATGACTCAGAACATAGTGCAGTAAGAACCAACATTAGAAATAAGAGTAGGATGCGGAGAAATTTCTCAGAGGAGAAAATGGTTAATTCTAGGGAGTCTAGAAAGATTTTCCAAAGGTGGTGATGGCTGAACTGGGGCTGAAAGACACTGCAGAGCTTTCCTGAGGGAGAAAAGGGAAAGGAGCTTTCCAGGCAAAGAGAACAGCCTGTGAAAAGAACCTGTGAGAATTCCCATTTAGTTGGGTTCCAGGAGCCAAAACTCTGAAGGGGAGAGAGTTCTCCAACTGAGCTGTAGGCCCAACAGGGTGAAACCCAAGAGGGTAAAAATGGTGTTGCTTTTATTCCGACTCCGTCCTCCTGCTGCTTGGCCGGAAATGCAAAATGCCTGGCAGAGCTGCTTAGGTAAAACCTCAGTTTTCTGATCAGAAGACTAAAAACTAGAACCTGCAGGAAACAAAAGTAACAGGGAAATTTCCCAGAGAGAGTTGCTCAGGGAAGTGACCCTACAAACCTGTTTATGAACTCCAGGGCCCCTTTCGGAGCGACCCCTGGACGGACCTGGTCCTGCTCCACATACCAAAGAACTGAGCTGAACTGACAGACCACCGTCCACGGTCCTCAGTTGGCCACTAGATGGCACACAAGTGGGACGGAACTTGAATAGCCCTGTCAGCACTCTGGAAACTGAACTGACTTTGGAACCATAGACCACAGAAGGTGAGTTGGAATTTGTGGTTTGAACCTAACCAGCTAGATTGTCTGCCTTAACAAAAATACCCACACTCTCCAGAGGATTTAATTTAATTTAACTGAATGAGTTTTTTTTTTTCTTTTTAGTATATTCACAATGTTGGTCAGCGCTTCCATGATTTAATTATAGAACAATTCGATCACCCCAAGAGACCCCATATGTATTAGCAGTCACTCCCAATACCCACTCTCATCCCTTAGCAACCACTAGCCAACTTTCTGTGTTTATGAATTTGCATACTCTGTACATTTTCACATAAATGGAATTACACAATATGTTGTCTTTTGACTGGCTTCTTTCACTTAGTATAATTTTGTCAACATTCATCCACATTGAACCACAAGGTTCATCAGTACTTCATTCTTTTTTTGCCAGATTAATATTTTTTTTAAGTAGGCTCCACGCCCAACGTGGGACTTGAACTCATGACCCCGAGATCAAGAGTCCTATGTTCTTAAATCTAAAATTGTATCAACTGAGCCAGCCAGGTGCCCCTAGATAATACTGTTATGTGGGTATACCACATTTTGTTTATAAATTTACAGTTGATGGACATTTGAGTTGTTTCCACCTTTTGCTGTTTTGATAATGCTGCTATAAACATTCATATGTAAGCTTGTGTGTGGACACATTTTCATCCAATTCATGAACATGGGGTATCTTTTCATTTATTTGGGTCTTCTTTAATTCCTTTAAAAAATGTGTACTTTTGAGTCTATAAATCTTATACTTCTTTAAGTTTATTCAGAAGTATTTTATTCTTTTTGATGCTATTCTAAATGGAATTGTTTTCTTAATTTCATTTTGGATTGTTCATTGCTATTTTACAGAAGACAAGTGATTTTTAATTGACCTTGTATATGCAACCTTGTTGAATTCCTTTATCATTAAGCTCTAATAGGTTTTTTTTAGAACTCTTAAAGAGTTTTCCATGTATAAGATTAAGTCACTTATGAAAGAGTTATTTTTATGTCTTCCATTCCCATATGGATGCCTTTTATTTGTTTTTCTTGCCTAATTGCCCTGGCTAGAACCTTCAGTACAATGTTAAAAAGAGGCAGTGAGGGGCACCTGGGTGGCTCAGTTGGTTAAGCATCCGACTTTGGTTCAGGTCATGATCTCCTGGTTTGTGAGTTCAAGCCCTACATCAGGCTGTGTGCTGACAGCTTGCTCAGAGCCTGGAGCCTGCTTCGGATTCTGTCTCCCTTTCTCTCTGCCCCTCCCCACTCACACTCTGTCTCTCTCAAAAATAAACATTAAAAAAAGAATTTTTTTTAAGAGGTAGTGAAAGAGGACATCTCTGTCTTGTTCCTGATCTTAGGGGGAAAGTTTTTGGTCTTTTGCCATTAAATATGATGTCAGCTGTTGTTTTTTTGTAGATAGCCTTTACCAGGTGAAGAAATTCCCTTCTATTCCTTCATTGTTGATGGAGGGATGAATCCCTCCCCAAACCCCATGATTGGGGTTTTTTAAGTGCTTTTTCTGAACCTGTTGAGATGATCATGTGATTTTTTTCCTTTAATTCTATTAATATTTTGCAATTAATTGTTTTATTTTTGTATGTGAACCAACTTTGCATTCCTGAGATAAGCCCTACTTGGTATAATCTATTGTAGAAGCTGGATTCAGTTTGCTCCCATTTTGCTAAGGATTTCTGCATGTGTATTCCTAAAAGATATTGCTCTGTAGTTTTCTTTTGTTGTCTTTTTCTGGCTTTGGAATCAGAGTAATAGTTTCATCATGGATTACATTAGAAAGTGTTACATTCTCTTCTAATTTTTTGAAGAGTTTAAGAAGGATCAGCATCTGGGATGCCTGGGTGGCTCAGTCAGTTGAGTGGACGACTTGGCTCAGGTCATAATCTCACAGTTTGTGAGTTCAAGCACTGCATCGAGCTCTGGGCTGGCAGCTCAGAGCCTGGAGCCTGCTCTGGAATTTGTGTCTCCCTCTCTCTCTGCCGCTCCCCTGCTTGTGCTCTCTCAAAAATAAATAAAAACATTAAAAAAAAAAAAAAGAAGAAGAAGAAGGATAAACATCCATTCTTATTTAAAAGTTTAGTAGAAGAGCACCTGGGTGGCTCAGTTGGTTAAGCCTCCGACTTCAGTTCATGTCATGGTCTCATGGTCCGTGAGGTGGAGCACCACATCAGGCTTGCTGCTGTCAGCACACAGCCTGCATGGGATCTTCTGTCACTCTTTCTCTCTGCCCCTCCCTTGTTCACACACTCTCTCTCTCAAAAATAAATAAACAGGGGCGCCTGGGTGGCTTGGTCAGTTAAGCGTCCGACTTGGGCTCAGGTCATGATCTCGTGATTTGTGAGTTCACGCCCCATGTCGGGCTCTGTGCTGACAGCTGGGAGCCTGGAGCCTGCTTCAAATTCTGTGTCTCCCTCTCTCTGACCCTCCCCCGTTCATGCTCTGTCTCTGTCTCAAAAATAAACATTGAAAAAAATTTTTAATAAATAAATAAATAAACATTAAAAAAAAAAAGTTTAGTAGAATTCACCAGGGAAGCAATTGGATCCTGGGCTTTTCATTGTTGGGTGTTTTTTAATCACCAACTCAATCTCTTATTATAGATCTGTTCACATTTTCTATTTCTTCTTAAGTTGTTTTGGTAGTTTTTGTCTATGAATTTGTCTACTTCATCTAAATTATCTAATTTACAAGCATATAATTGTTCATAGTACTCCTTTATAGTCCTTTTTCTTTTTTTTTAATTTTTTGAAAAACTTTTAGAGTTTATTTACTTATTTTTGAGAAAGAGCATAAGCGGGGGGAGGAGCAGAGAGAGAGGGAGAGAGAATCCCAAGCAGGCTCCCCACTGCTAGCACAGAGCCCAATGCGGGGCTCAAACTCATGAACCATGAGAAGTCATGACCTGAGCTGAAACCAAGCGTTAGACCCTTAACTAAGCCACCCAGACTCCCCTACTACTTCTTTAAAAAAAAAAAAAAGTTTATTTATTTTGAGAAAGAGAGAAAGAGAGCATGAGTGGGGGAGGGACAGAGAGGGGGGAAAGAGAGAATATCAAGCAGGCTGCCAGAATGGAGCCTGACTCAGGGCTCGAACTCACGAACCACGAGATCATGACCTGAGCTAAAACCAAGAGTCTGACACTTAACCATCTGAGACACCCAGGTGCCCCAATATTTTTTATTTCTGTAAGTCAATATTAATATACCTTATTTAATTCCTGACTTCAGCAATTTGAGTCTATTTTTCTTGGTCAATCTAACTAAAATTTTGTCACTTTTAAAAACCTTTCAAAAACTAACTTTTGATTTTCTCTACTATTTTTCAAGTAACTTTTAAAAATTTAATTGTTGTAAAAAATACCTAACATTAAATTTACCATCTTAACCATTTAAAAAAAAATTTTTTTTAACGTTCATTTATTTTTGAGACAGAGAGAGAGCATGAACAGGGGAGGAGCAGAGAGAGAGGGAGACGCAGAATTGGAAGCAAGCTGTAGGCTCTGAGCCATCAGCCCAGAGTCCGACGCGGGGCTCGAACTCACGGACCGTGAGATCATTACTTGAGCTGAAGTCGGACGCCCAACTGACTGAGCCCAACCGACTGAGCCACCCAGGAGCCCCTTAACCATTTTTAACTGTACAATTCAGTAGTGTTAAGTATATTTGCATTGTTGTTAAACAGATCTACATAACTTTTTCTTTTTGCAAAACTGAAATTCACATTCACATATTAAACAGCTCTCCATTTCCTCCTCCTCCCTCCCCTGGTGACCACCATCCAACTTTCTATTACTTTGACTGTGACTACTTTAGATACCTCATACAAGTGGAATCATACGGTATTTGCCTTTTGGTGCCTGGCTTATGTCCTTTAGCACATTGTCTTCAAACTTCATTCATGGTATAGAATGTGACAGGATTTCCTCTTTTTTTTTAAGGTTGAATAAAGTTCCATTGTATATATAACAACATTTTGTTTATCCATTAATCTGTCAATGGATGTATGGATTGCTTATACCTCTTGACTATTGTGAATAAAGCTTTTAGGAAGATTTGTGTACAAGTATCAAGATACTGATTCCACTGCTTTCATATATATGCACGCAAATGGGATTGCTGGATCGTATGGTGATTCTAATTTTAATTTTTTGAGAAACTGTCATACCGTTTTCCATAGTGGTTCCACTATTGTACGCTCCCTCCAATAGTGCACAGGGATTCCAACTGCTGCTCATCTCACCAACACTTGTCATTTCCTGGTTTTGTTTTTCATAGTAGCCATCCTAATGGGTATAAAATGATCTTACTGTGATTTTAATTTTCATTTCTGTAATGATTAGTGATGTTTAGCACCTTTTTATATGATTTTTGGCCATGTGTATATCATCTTTGGAGAAATGTGTAAGTTTTATGTCCATTTTTTCATTGAATTTTTTTGTTTAGTTTTCTCTATTATTTTTTTTAATCTGTATTTCACCATTTTCAGCTCTAATCTTTGTTATTTCATTCCTTCTGCTTGCTTTATGTTTAGTTGTCTCTTCTTTTTCTATGTCTTAAGGCACAGGTTTAGGTTATTCATTTGAGATCATTCTTCTTTTTAAATATAGGACTTTTCTGCTATAAATTTCCAAGTACCATTTTAACTTCATCCCATAAGTTTTGATATGTTGTGTCTTCATTTTCATTCATCTCAAGGTATTTTCTAACTTCCCTTGTGATTTCTTTAGACTCACTGATTATTTTAGAAGTATGTTGTTTAATATGCACATATTTGTGAATTTCTAAGATTTCTTTCTGTAATTTATTTCTGCCTTCATTCCATTGTTGTAAGAAAACATATTTTGTTTGATTTCAGGGTTTTTTTTTTTTTAATTTCTTGAGTTTTGTCTTATACCCTGGCACACTGTCTATGCTGGAGAATGCTCTGTGTACACTTGAGAGTAACATGCATTCTGCTGTGTTGGGTAGAGTTTTCTGTAGATGTCTTTTAGATCTAATTTGTTTACAGTGTTGTTAGAGTATTTTATTCCCTTGGTGATCTCTGTCTAGTGGATCCATCTTTATTGTTCTTTAAAATATATTTGATGACTAAAAGAAAAATTATAAGATTGCTCAGTGCAGTTTACAGTGAATGTAAATGTACTTTGAGACATCTATAACATAAGGAGAGGAAGGTAAAGATATCTAATTGGTCATTAGGTTTCTATAGTCTACCTGAAATGATAAAGTATTCATACTAAGTAGTCCATAAATAATTAAGTATATTATAATCCATAGAGCTACCATTTATAAAACAATGATGTGGGGCACGTGGGTGGCTTAGTCTGTTAAGCATCCAACTCTTGATTCCACCTCGGGTCATGATCTCACGGTTTGTGAATTCAATCCTGGTGTCAGCTTTGCACCGGCAATATGGAGCCTGCTTGGTATTCTCTCCCTCCCCTCTCTCTCTTCCCCTACACCACTTGCTCTCTCTCTCTCTCTCTCAAAACGATAAAAAAAAACTTTAAAAATTAAAAAACAACTATGCAAAGAGATATAGTCAAAGATAATAAATTAAAACAAAATGAGAATATTAGTATTCAAAATATTCAAATAACCAAAAAGAATACAGAAAAAAGTTAGCAGAGAAATAAAAAATAGAGCAAACAGAAACCATTTATTTAGTTTAACAGTAGACATAAATCCAAACATATCAACAATTATATGAGGTATAAATGGACTAAATATAGCAACTAAAAGTTATACATTACCAGAGTGGATAAAACAATACCTAACTATATATGCTGTATAAGAAACTAACTTTAAATATAATGATATATAGGTAGGTTAAAAGTAAAGAGATGGAAAAAGAAATACCATTGAAACATTAATCAGAAGTGATGGAGTAAGTAGCCATATTAGTATCAGACAAAGTAGATTTCAGAGAAATCATCAAGGATAAAGAAGGCTATTGCATAATGATAAAAGTGTCAATTCACTAACAAGACACAACAATCCCAAATGTATTTTCATCTGACACCAAAGGTTCAAAATTCATGAAGCCAAAACTGAGAGAACTAAAGGAAGGAATAGATAAATCCAAAATTGTAGTTTGGGACTTCAATACTCCTCTCTCAATGATCAATATAACTAGTAGATAGAAAATCAGTAAAGACACAGAATGGAACAGGACCATAACCAATGGGATCTAATTGACATTTGTAGAACACTCAACAGGAGAATAAACATTCTTTTCAAGTGCACATATATGATTCACCAAGACAGTCTATATCCTGGATCAGAAACCAAACTTGGGAGGCACCTGTGTGGCTCAGTCAGTTAAGCATCCGACTTCGGTTCAGATCATGATCTTACAGTTGGTGGGTTCAAGCCCCACATTGGGCTCTGTGCTGATAGCTCGGAGTCTGGAGCTTGCTTTGGATTCTGTGTCTCTCTCCCTGTCCCTTCTCCTCTCAAGCTGTTTGTCTCTCTCTCTCAAAATAAACAAATAATCATTAAAAAAGAAAGCAAACCTTGGGGGATCTGGGTGGCTCAGTTGATTTTGGCTCAGGTCATGATCTCATGGTTTGTGAGACTGAGCCCTGCATCAGGTTCTGTGCTGACAGCTCAGAGCCTGCTTGGGATTCTCTCTCTCCCTCATTCTCTCTCTCTGCCCATCCCCCACTTTGTGCTCTTTCTCTCTCTCTCAAAATAAATAAATAAATTTAAAATAAAAAGAAAGCAAACCTTAAAAAAAAAGCAAACCTTAACAATTTTAAAAGAGGACATGCAAATCATGTCCTCTAACCTTAATGGAAGTAGAAAAAGCAAATGGAACAGGAGAATCTCTAACCACCTGGAAATTAAACAACAGACTTCTGGGGCGCCTGGGTGGCGCAGTCGGTTAAGCGTCCGACTTCAGCCAGGTCACGATCTCGCGGTCCGGGAGTTCGAGCCCCGCGTCGGGCTCTGGGCTGATGGCTCAGAGCCTGGAGCCTGTTTCCGACTCTGTGTCTCCCTCTCTCTCTGCCCCTCCCCCGTTCATGCTCTGTCTCTCTCTGTCTCAAAAATAAATAAACGTTGAAAAAAAAAAATTTAAACAACAGACTTCTAAATAATTGACGAATCAAAGAGAAAATCTCAAAGGAAATTAGAAAATATCAATATCCCTCAATTTACATGCAAAATCCTCAACAAAAATTGGCAAATCAAGTAGTATACAAAAGGTTAATACATATTCAGCCATGGAAAGCCATAAAATTCTGAAAAATACTATACTGTGAATGAACCTTGAAAACATTATGCTAAGCCAAATAAGCCAGACACAAAAGGACAAATACTGGATAGTTCCAAATACAAGAGGTACCTAGACTAGGCAAATTCATAGAGTCATAAAGTAGAATAGAGGTTACCAGTGGATGGGGGGAATGGGAACTAATTGTTTAATGGGTACAGAGTTTCTTTTTGGGGCAATAAAAAAACTTTTGGAAATGGATAGTGGTGATGGTTGCACGACATTGTAAGTGTATTTAATGTCATTGAATTCTACATTTAAAAATGGTTAAAGTAGTAAATTTTATGTTATGTGTATTTTACCACAATAAACTAACAAGCAAACCACATAACAACCATGTGGGGTTTATCCTGGTATTCAAGGATGGTCTAATATTTTAAAATGAATCAATGTAATTATATTAGCAGCTTAAAGAATGTCCACTCATGGGGCGCCTGGGTGGCTCAGTTGGTTAAGTGTCTGACTTCAGCTCAGGTCAGGATCTCACGGTCCGTGAGTTTGAGCCCCGCATTGGGCTCTGGGCTGATGGCTCAGAGCCTGGAGCCTGTTTCCGATTCTGTGTCTCCCTCTCTCTCTGCCCCTCCCCCGTTCATGCTCTGTCTCTCTCTGTCTCAAAAATAAATAAACGTTAAAAAATTAAAAAAAAAAGTGTCCACTCATGATAAAAATTGTTAGCAAACTAATAATAGAAATTTCCTTAACCTGATAAAGGCATCTACCTAAACCTATAGCTAACATCAAGTTAACAGTGAAAGTCATTCTCCTTAAGATCGAAAACAAGGAGTGTTCTCTCTCACTGGTCTTATTCAATATTTACTAAAAATCCTAGACCTGAAATAAGGCAAAATAAAGAAATAAAAGGCATACAGATTAAATTACATGATTGTCAGTGTGTGAAATCCAAGTAACCTACAAAAAATCTACAACTAACAGGTGCATTTAACAATGTCACAGGATATAAGGTCAACATACAAAAATCAACTGTATTTCTCTATACTAGCAATTAGCAACTGAAAGCCAAAATCTAAAAAATAATACCATTTACATTTTTTCTATGAAAAATGAAATAACTATAGTCCAACAAAACATATACAGGATGTAATGACAAAATATTGGTAGAATCGTAGAAGCATTTTGACAAAGAAGAGTCATACTACTTGAGGAATTACATTCCTTGATTATAAGACTTATATATAGCTAGAGTAATCAAGACAGTGTATTATCTGCAACAAAAAATACAGAAATCAGTGAAACAACATGGAGAGTCCAGATATAGACTCATGTTAATACTATCATTTGATTTACACAAAGGGGCAATAGCAATTTAATGGAGAAAGGATAGTGCGGGGACAACTGGACATCACTATGCAAAAAAACACCCAAAATCTTATTTATTTATTTATTTACTTATTTACTTATTTATTTATTCAGAGACAGCACGAGTGGGAGCAGAGAGACAGGGAGAGAGAATCCTAAGCAGGCTCCGTGCTGCCAGAGCAGATGGCAACACGGAGCTCAAACTCATGAAACTTAGATCATAACCTGAGCCGAAAGCAAGAGTCAGATGCTTAACTGCTTGAGCCACCCAGGCACCCTTAAGCCCCAAGTTCTTAACATAAATTTCTCACTTAGTGCAAAAATTAACTCAAAGTGGATCATATATATCAATATAAAGTGTAAGATGTGGAAGAAAACCTTGGTGACTGGAGGTTACACTAGAGTTCTTAGATATGACTTCAAAACCATGATTCATAAAAGAAAAAATTGGAAGTTGAACTTCACCAAAATAAAAAATGTTTACTCTGTAGAAGACACTGTTTAGATAATGAAATAAAGTAGAGACTGTGAAAGAAAATGTTTGCCAACCACATATCTGATAGAGAACTTGCAATCAGAATACATAAAGTCCTCTCAAGCCTCAACACTAAGACAACAAACAACCTGATTACAATATGGGCAACAAATAAAACACAGTTTACCAAACAAGATATGTGGATGGCAAATATGCCTGAGAAAAAACATTCAACAATATTGCCTATTAAGGGCTAAAATACAATCATGATGAGATCTACTCCACACTGGCAAAATGATAACAATAATGCAGAGCCCCTGGACTTCATGTATTTCTGATGGGAATACAAAAATTATATAGCTGCTTTAGAAAACAGTTCGGCAGTTTTTTAGAATTTTAAACATGACACCCACCATAGGACTCAATGATCCCTCTCCTGAGTCTTTAGAGCAGGTCTAAGTGAAGTTTTCCTTACAGGGCCAGAAAGTAAATATTTTAGGGTTAAGAACATAGGTCTCTGTCACAACTACTCAATGGTGTCACTGTAGTGCAAAAGCAGCTGTAAGATAGTATATAAATGAGTGGGCAAGGTTGTGTTACATTAGCATTTTATTTGCAGAAATAGGCAGCCAGCCCTAGTTTGCTACCTCTTGCACTAGAGAAATGAAAACTATGTTCATTGAAAAAGATGTATACAAATGTTTATAGCAGCTCTACTTATAATCACCAGAAATTGGTAACAACCCAAATGTCCTACAACTCATGAATGGATAAGCCTGTGGTACATTCATACCGCGGAATATTACTCAGCAATGAGAAAGAATAACCTATTGACACAAGCAAAGACTTGGATGAATTTCAAAGTCATTATCTGAGTGAAAGAAGCTAATATCAAAAAGTTACATACTATATGATTCCATTCATATGATATTCTTGAAGAGACAAAACTCAAGTGTACAGAAATGATCAATGGTAAGGGCTCAGTTGGGGATGCAACTCTAATAATGGGAATGAATCTTAGTGGAAGATGGAATTGTTCTGTATCCTGATTGTGGAAGTGATTCCATGAATCTATATATATCAAAATTCATAAATGTACATAAACTATACAGCCCCCAAATGGGCAGTTTTTTGAGATGATTGTTTACCAATAATACCAACATCAATTCTCCCTATTTAAATATTTTTTTAATTTTTTTAAACGTTTTTATTTATTTTTGAGACAGAGAGAGACAGAGCATGAATGGGGGAGGGGCAGAGAGAGAAGGAGACACAGAATCGGAAGCAGGCTCCAGGCTCTGAGCCATCAGCCCAGAGCCCGACGCGGGGCTCAAACTCACGGACCGCGAGATCGTGACCTGAGCTGAAGTTGGATGCTTAGCCGACTGAGCCACACAGGCGCCTCCCTATTTAAATTTTTTAATGTTTATTTTTGAAAGAGAGAGAGAGAGAGAGAGAGAGAGAGAGAGAGAGAGAGCAAATGGGGGAAGGGCAGACAGAGAGGGAGACACAGAATCTGAAGCAGGCTCCAGGCTCTGAGCTGTCAGTACAGAGTCTGATGGGGGGCTAGAACCCATGAACCATGAGATGATGACCTCAGCTGAAGTTGGATGCTCAACTGACTGAGTCACCCAGGTGCCTCCAATTCTCCCAATTCTTAAAAACCAATTCTCTCCAATTCTTAAAAAAAGACAGTAATCACCATTTTGAGCCTTTATCTCCTTACCACCTAATCCCTCCTTCACAGTTTGCATGCTAGTTTTTGTCTGCACCATTTCTTTCAAAAATGAACTTTTAGGAAGCAAGTCTAAAGAGTTTTTTTCAGGGTGCCTGAGTGGCTCAATCAGTTAAGCATCCCACTCTTGATTTGGCTCAAGTCATGATCTCATGGTTTGTGAGTTTGAGCTCTGCGTCCAGCCCTGCGCTGACAATGCAGAGCCTGCTTGGGATTCTCTGTCTCTCTCTCTCTCTCTCTCTCTCTCTCTCTCTGCCCCTCTCCCACTTGTTTTCTCTCTTTCTGTCTCTCTCAAAATAGTTTTTCTCGGTCATCATTCCTGATCTTTTTGCAGCATTTTATGCTGTTAATTATTCTCTCCTTAAAGCTCTGGTTTTTAGCTTCTGGGATGCTGTACTTTTTGGAATTTCCCTCAGCCACATTGAGTGCTACAGGTAGTATCTATTTTCTTACATAACCTGTTCCTCTTCATGTTTAATATCTGAACAACAAGCAACAGAATTATACAGAACTGTGCTGTTCAATACATTAGACACATATGGCACTTGAGCACTAGAAACGTAGCTAGTGCTACTGAGCAATGAAATTTTTAATTTGATTTAATTAATTTATTCATTAAAAAATTTTTTTTAATGTTTATATTCAAAAAGAGAGAGAGAGAGCACATGAGCAGGAGAGGGGCAGAAAGAGGGAGACACAGAATCCGAAGCAGGCTCCAGGCTTTGAGCCGTCAGCACAGAGCTCAACGCAGAGCTCGAACCCATAAACTGTGAGATCATGACCTGAGCCGAAGTTTGACACTTAACCGACTGAGCCATCCAGGTGCCTCTGATTTAATTTAATTTAAAAGCTTGATATCTGCTAGCAGCACATAGACTAAAATTGGAATGATAGAAGATTAGCATGGCCCCTGCGCTTGGATGACATGCAAATTCATGAAGTGTTCCATATTTAACAATAAATAACTAGATAGATACGTAAATAAGTAAGTAAACAAACTTGATATACAATTACTGAAAACTTCTAAGTATATTTGGAACAACTTGAGTATATTAATCTATTTTTTTCAAACCTAAATTTTATGAAATCTAAATACAGACCAAGTATTACTGATGAAAACCTGGCATCTGAATTAAGATGTAAATGTGAAATATACACCAAATTTTAAATGCTTAGTACAAAAAAAGAATGTAAGGTAGCTTATTTACAATGTTTATATTAAATGCATGTTGAAATTACACTATTTTAAATATATTGGGTTGAATGAAAGATTATTAAAGCTGATTTCTCCTGTTTGTTTTTACTTTTTAAAGTGTGGCTTCTAGGGGTGCCTGGGTGGCTCAGTCGGTTAAGCGTCCAACTTCGGCTCAGGTCACGATCTCACAGTTTGTGGGTTTGAGCCCTGCGTCGGGCTCTGTGATGACAGCTCAGAGCCTGCTTTGATTCTGTGTCTGCCTCTCACCTGTTCACTCTCTCTCTCTCTCTCTCTCTCTCTCAAAAATAAATAAACATTACAAAAATTAATAAAAAAAATAAAGTGTGGTTTCTAGAAAATTTTAGGTTACTTGTTGGGTCACATTATATTAGATAGCAGTGATTTGGGAGTTTCAGTTCCCAAAGACATACATACACACATATGTATGTGCACATATACACACATATATACATGCAAAGAATATACATACATATATGTATTTCTCAATTTATTATTTATACAAGCTCTGCCTCACATGATTCCAGGCAGGGTTGTGCTGTCATGTGATAGTTGCAAATCCTTTCTCAGTTGATGGGTGAAGGATCAATTTCTGCACATGACAGTTTAGGTTATATGGATGTCAAGAGCAGCACATGCAAAAACCTTTATTTTCAGAGATGCAACCAAAGCAAAAGTTTTAAAATGAAAATAACTTATGTCCATGAATAAAAAAATGGCAATGTGCAATCATGTTGGTTTCTCTTGTTCCTAAGGTTCTTTATGAACATTTTAAATATCATCATGTCTATTAAGTTCAAAAGCCATGAGAATATTCAAAATGCTGTCTACAAAGTAGTAGTTTGGGATTACTGTAGAATCATTCAAATTGGTAGTACTGAGAAAATGATGGGATAAACTGACAGTATGAATGGTTCTGAAGTAAAAAGGAATCATGTGATATATGAAAGATGTGTCTGCCATTGATGCTAATTAGCAACAGATACTAGAGGTGTTTGAGGAGATGAAAGAAACTTGTTTTATCAGCATCAATGTTAAATGCCTGTTAGCTCAATTAATTCAGAAGTTGAGGACTCAGATTAATCAGGTAAAACCATTGTTAATGAAAAATGTCATAAGCCAAATATTTCTATGAATTCAACTCTTATTCAAATTGAATTTGCAATGCATCGACATGACTGATGGAGCTGTTAGAGTGCAATTCATCCCCGTGCTAAGGAGTTCCTTGTAGAGAACATTATAATTAGATGTGTGATTTGGGGGAGGGGTAATTACTTGAGAATAAATTTGGGTGTAACTGGTTTATGCTGGGAAAAGATATGGGCTAGAATAGACATCATCATGGAGAAGAATGTCTATTTTTAAAGACCAGAAGGTCGGACTCATCCTCTCATTTGGTGAAAATTGAGGTTTTTAAAGCTTACTAAATTGTACTTAAGAAAAGTCATCCAAGTTCCTCAAGAAGATTGTCTTTTTGGCCCATTCCTTTTCAGAATTTTTGACTAAAACAGATTAATGGTGGTAATATAGTAAAATTAAGTGTGCTTGGGTAAGTGTGCTTGGGAAAGTTGCTTACTGCCCACTTCCTTGGTTTCTGTATCTGTAAAACCAAGAATAATAATATATAATAGTACCCTCCTCAAGTTGTTGAGAATTAAATGAACTAATACATGTGAATGCTAAGAAAAGGACATGGAACAGCGCAAGTGCTTACTTGTTATCTATGGCTGTTACTACTAACTTTCTTTCCAAGGCAAACTCATAGTTTCAACTGTCACCTAAGGTTTACGACTTCCAATCCATCATAGATCTTCATCCCACTATTCCATCTACCTACTAGGCATCCTCACTTGGATATATAAATGGCACCTAAAGAAATATAAATTAACTTTCTAAAATAGGATCTTCCATCCCAAGCCATATTCTCTTTACATGTTATTTCTAATGTATGTTAGTCACATTACTAATCTCAGAACCATTTCCTTTTCTCTTATTCACATCTAATATGATTGAGATAAAACAAAACAAAATGCTGCTCTTCTCTCTTTATAAAGGCAATATTTACTCCAAAAAAATTGGAAAATATGGAAAAACCAAAAACGAGAGACTGAGATGGCCTGTAAGAGGCCAGGTTAATTTTAAATGATTGGATAAAATTGTATTTCATCTACATTTAAAAAAAGATAAAAATCATCCATAACCATAACATTATAAACTTCCGGTTAAAAATTTCAACATATTTCATTTGTTTGATATTTTCCAGATAATTAAGACTTTACGTATAAAGGGATATGATCTTTTTATGCTTAATGTCTTCACCACTGAAAATATTTTATAAAATTAATTAATATGTTTATTTATTTAGAGAGGAGGGAGAGAGAGAGAGAGAGAATCCCAAACAGCCTCCCTGATGTAGCACAGAGCCAGACTAGGGGCTCAATCCCATGAACTGTGAGATCATGACCTGAGCCAAAATGAAGAGTCAGATGCTTAACAGACTAAGCTACTCAGGCACCCCATAAAACTTGTTTTAAACTAAGATTTTAGATTACAAAAAAATTTTTTTATGTTTATTTTTGAGAGAGAGACAGAGACAGAGCACGAGTAGGGTAGGGACAGAGAGAGAGGGAGACACAGAATCTGAAGCAGGTTCCAGGCTCTGAGCTGTCAGCACAGAGCCCAATGTGGGGCTCGGACTCACAAACCACAAGATGATGACCTGAGCCAAAAACAAGGGTCGGATGTTCAACCAACTGAGCCACCCAGGCATCCTTAAATTAAGATTTTAAAATTCAAATTTCAAAAGTAAACATTTTTAGTGACTTGTTTTTGTTTTATGGTTACAATATATACTCAGATATTCCTGAGGATAATGATTCAATTTTTAAAAGTTTTCTTGTTCATTGTTTCCACTGGTACTTGTTCTAAGCTGGTATTACACTGGATATTCTTTTTTTATTTAAAAAAAAAACCTTTTTTTTTTTAACGTTTATTTATTTTTGAGACAGAGAGAGGCCAACCCTGAACGGGGAGGGTCAGAGAGAGGGAGACACAGAATCTGAAACAGGCTCCAGGCTCTGAGCCATCAGCCCAGAGCCCGACGCGGGGCTCGAACTCACGGACCGCAAGATCATGAGCTGAGCTGAAGTCGGCCGCTTAACGGACTGAGCCACCCAGGCGCCCCTACACTGGATATTCTAAAAAAGCCTGCTGGTAACATTGTTTTCTGTAACGAAAGGATGGATGGAGGGGCTGTGTAGATTACTGTAGAGTTCCCTGCCTTCATCCGAGGTAGAACAATTGAGGGACGCCCACTTATATGCACATAAACTGTTAGTAGGTGTTATGGCTCACTTCATTTGTACTGGTTCAGTGGTCCTGACCAAAAATGGTTTTGCAGTAAGAAAAACAATTTTTGTTCATTATAGAATTCTGCTCATTTTGAATTGCTCTCAAGAACAGAATGATTTATAAAACAGTAGTGTTTTTCTTATAAAGAATAGGTATGAAAGATGTATCTGACCGCAAAAATACAAAGAACCGAAAACCTCCCGTTTCAAAGTAAACTGTGTAATTTCATAAATTAGATAAATTAATCAAAACAAAGTACTATTTTTAAATGGCAAATGTATTTTTTGAAGTTTATTTTGAAAGGGTGAGCAAGGGATGGGCAGAAAAAGAGAGTGAGAGAGAGAGAGAAAGAGATAGAGGGGGAGAATCCAAAGGAGGCTCCCAGCTGTAAGCGCAGAGCCAGATGCTGAGCTGTATTTCACACACAAACTGTGAGATCATGACCTGAGCCCAGACCAAGAGTGGGACGCTCAACCAACTAAGCCATCCAGGCGCCCCTAAATGGAAAATGTATTCTTTATTGTTGAAATATAATTTGAATTCAAATAAGTTTTTTCCAGACCTGGATATAAGTTGAGGAGTATCATTGTCAGAATATTTGACTTAAGAATTTGATTTATTCCCGTTCTGAGAAAGCCATGCAGTAAAAGCAGTCTCAGGGTCGTGGGGGAGGAGGAGCGTGGTGGTGGAAGTAAACATTTTTGAAGATTTGGAAAATACAGATGACTCATCCTGAGATGATTACTGTAAATATTTGGGTATATACGGCTCTGCTATTGAAATATATATAAATCTGGGGGGCTATTCAAATTATTCCATTATAATAGTCTAAAAACTGTATTTATGGCCTATCTTTTAATTATGCACTTTAAATTTCCTCATATAACGTTCTTTTTTAAAAAACATGGATTTTTAACATGTATTGCTTCGTATTCACACGTGTCCGACATAATCTATTTAACCAACAGCCTCCAGAAACGTTTTTTCAATTTACCCGCTCACCAAAATGGGCTGAAAATGCTTTTTCTTTCCACGGCATCGCGTAATGAAGATTACGAAGAAACGGCCCAAAGTTTTGAGAACCCATCTGGGAAAACATTATCTCGTTGATCCAGTGACTAATCCTTGGAACCAGCGCGGCGTTGAACTCTCCTTTTCGGCATCTCACTACCCACGCTCTGACAGCCCAAATCCCACCAGGTCTCGGAAGGACCGCGCGGAGACTAGGGCGGAGCCGGCCAGTCGGCTTCGCGGCGGGAGCGACGCCGACGTCGGCGTGGCGCACAGTGCTGTCGCAACACGCACGCGGGCTGAACCTCTCCTCGGTCGGCGACGGCGCTGCGTCACTGGCTTTCGGGCGCTTCGCTCGCTCCTGGAGACGGAGACCGCTGTGGGCCTCGGCTCTGGCCTCCCGCGCCTTGGGAGTTAGGTCGCTGGCGCGATGAGGCGCAGCAAGGCCGACGTGGAGCGGTACATCGCCTCGGTGCAGAGCTCTGTCCCGTCGCCCCGAGAGGTGAGCGGGGCCTCGAGAGCCGGGCGGCCTCCGCCCTGGCCCTGCCGTGGCACGGCGCAGGGCCGGCGTCATGGCTCCCGGCGGCCGCCGCTCCCTGGCGCGTTGAGGCGCCGGTCGGCTCGCGCGGTTCGGTGGGCGGCGTGGCGCTCGCGAGCTGGAGGGGGAGGAGGGAGTCCGCGGCGGGTTGCCGTTGGCGCCTGCTCTTCCTCTTCCTCCTGGCCTGCTCCTGACGGTCTTCGCTCGAGGGCCCATCCCGTCCGGGGGTTCTTTGGCTGCGCCCGCGCGGCCTCGTCCCTCGCGTTCAGGCGCCTGCCATATGCGGCGGATTTCTTCTTGTGTCCCGGACACTTACCCGCTGTGTTGGAAGCGGCATCTTTCAGGCTTTGGAGGTCGATGGAACCCAGCGGGGGACTGACGCAGCTCCCGGGTGGGCTTTTTCTTGCTTTGACGGGCGACCGTCGTAGGCATCAAGCAGACCGGAGCTGGGGCAACTACAGTTGGAATTCCCTGACCACGCACATGACACTGGAAGTCCCATTTTGAGGCATCTGTCATTGTGCGTTTATGAAACGGTTCTGCTCCTACTCTTCACACTTCGCTCCCATTCCCACCGCTCTTAAGAGGCCTATTTGCCTTTTTGACAAACGCAGTCTTGGGAATTCTGAGTTTCTTACGGGCCATTGTTACTATGGGTTAAAATTTTTAAGCTTTTTGACAACATGATCAGCGTATATTTCCTCTTTTAAGACAGTGTGCCAGATATATTTTGGATCCATCGGAATTTTAGTGATTGAATGTGGCGGGTGGGGAAAAAGGATAAGGGTGGGTGGTGTGCACAAGATCTTGAGTCAGTTTGCTTGGGAGTTGAATCACAGCATTGCCATTTATAAACTATGATTTCAGGCAAGTTACGCTTCATCAATAAGATGGAGTAATGGTGTTGATGGGCAAGTTGCACTTCATCAATAAGATGGAGTAATGGTGTTGATAGGAGAATATAGATATATAGGATGACCCATATTAAACCTTTAGAGCCATGCTTGGCACATAGTAAGGACAGTCATTCAAGATCTCTTCTCGGCGAGGGCCTATGAAAATAAAGAGGTGTTAGGAAATTAAAAAAAAAGTCCAGGGACCGACATGATTATAATAGCTATAATTGTTTCTTCGATCATTTACTAGGCATATGTTGTATGCTGTGTTCCCAACAATCCAGTGGATATTGAAACCTGGAGAGATTAAGGTACTTGTTAAAGGTCAAATAGGTGTCTCTGTAGGATTTTGGTAGTAGGTCTGTTTTACTTTTTATAGGAGTAATGGAGTAGCCTGTTCCATCAGAAGAGAGAAATCAGTACCTACATAGAGACTGTAATTTCAAGCTGCTGGCATAGTCCTAAACACAAACGTGGTGTCAGAGTCTAAAACAGAACTTTTTACGGGTTTCTGTACCACTGAAACTGATACACTTGTTAAAAAGCAAGTTTAGAGCTTTCGTGAGATTTTTAGTGAGGATTCTAACTCCCAAAAGATTGAGAGGCACTGGTCTAGACAGAATTTAGAATGTTCTTTGAACTACCTAACTTTTCCATCAAATAGGGGTCGGGGCAAAATTTGAAGGACTGGTTATTATGGCTACCTCTGTTTTACATTTAAAGAGTAGTATTTTAATCAGATGTTTTTCTTCAAACATGAGAAATCATTTACTTTAGAACCTGGGGATTTCAGTGGGATTTTGATTAGCAAGTGAGTAACTTTTATAACAGGTGGTGGTATTCTATAAACTTAGGTCTAAGTGAAAGGACAAAACAGGGTGCTTTGGAAGGCAGATGGAGCAGGCAGAGACTGGTTGTGAAGAGTAGAAAGATTAGTATTTACTTGGCTCGTAATTTGGTAGAGACTGACCACATGTGAACTGACTATGCTTTCTGTGATGTCCAACTTCTGGAATGCAGTGATGGGTCCATAGTCCTATGTTCCCAGGCTTTCATTATGCTTTCATTTGTTTGTCTCCTCTTTTGTCATTTTCTGTTCCTTCACACCTGCTTTTGTCCTTATTGAAAATATCACTTGTGTTTCTTTAATTTTTCTTTCTCTAGTTCGCTTCTATTTAGTTTTCCTAGATTTCTGTTCAGTTGGCTTCCCATTCCACACCCCTAATTC